>NC_133770.1:292612878-292658608 GCF_003597395.2 Chelonoidis abingdonii
GGGCTTTGTGTGTGTGGGCGTGGGAAATGTGATTCCAACATTTACCAGTTGATTCATACCATTAAAATTCTGTCCAGTTAAACGAAAAAAAAATCACATTCTATGCCAGTCCCTAGATATAAGAGGTGAAATAAATAGGACTGATTCTAAAATCCTATGCTGCCGCTGAATGGTATGAAATTATAATTTAAGACACTTAAAACATGGGCTATTAATATTCTCAGAAACTATTTGTTCTAGCCAACATGTGCTTTTTTCCAACATTCAATCATCTAAATAGTTTATAATAAATGATTTTGAATTCTGTTCAGCTCACTTTAGAACTCACCACTCTTCCGGGACAAGTCCTGACTGATCAGCACTCAAGGAAGCAAGAGTATTTTTCAGATGCATTAATCTTGTAACATCACCATAAGAGAAAAAAAATTACATTCTCTATCTCGTAAGATCGACAGAGTTTCATAGCTCTCTTATAAACACTTGCATCTGTCTTCCATGTGAAAACTTAATAAATACCAAACCGGAAACGAGCCAATGCTACACTCTTAGGGATTAGTCCCAGTGCTTCTCCAAACTATTCTAATATTCCCGGCCATCAGCAGAGTGAGTACCAACGATACATTCTTCTAAAACACCTATTTTCAGACCCTTGTGCCAACTAAGCTTTTACAAAGGCCTGTGGTAGCATTTTGCAACACACTGAGGATAAAGAGGAGGGCTTGGCAAATGCAGAGGCGGTAGGACCGCTGGGGGTGCTTCTTATCTTCGGGCAAGTTTTGACACCAGAATTTGAGTTTTGAGAATAAGCAAAGTATATACCCTAGAATTTCCAATTGTGCATTCCAGGCACATTGACACTCATGCCCTAAATTGGCACCCCAATACCCAGGTTTAATGAAGCAATTTCTTTACCTCCTCAATCATAATAATGAGTGGATATGATGCAGGACTGGTTTGCTTTTTCTTTAGTCCTGTTCCTGTTTGCCTTGGTTGTCGTTCCCCGTACCCTTACATCTTCCTCTAAAGTACTTGTCTTGCTATGCTGGCCCTAGGTATCCGATAAGTGTTCAGACAGCACCTTCTCTCCTATCCAAGCCTATGTTCTCCCTGCCTTCTGGCTCACCAATGCAAAACTTCGTGCTGACCTAATCCACCTCTGCATTTACTCGACAAGCCATTGCAATTCACCTATACGTCTGCGGAAAAACATTTCAAACCTCTCCCGAATTAGAATTTGCACTATGTGGAGAGACGAGGAAAAGGCCAGCTCTTTAGAGGTGTCACAGACAAGAATTTAGACCATGAATGGAAAGTGCTGGGAAAGAAGAGACAACAACTCAAATTGTGTGGCTGAGTCGACGCGAAGATAGACTCGCTGTCAGCCAGGAACTGAGAAGTCGACGAAGCAAAGAGGATTGTTGCGGATGTTCTAAGCTGGTTCCAAATTTCTCAGATTTTCCTTAACCCAGGAAGAACATTATGACCACAGCGTCTTGCACCTCCCTGAATCAACACAAAGCCATACGAACCCTTACCCGTTAATCCTTCTGTTCAACCGCCATATTAGTTCTGTTTCAGCCTATAGCATCTCTTTTACAACATACATGCAGTCTTAAATTGATTGAGTATGCCACTATAATTCCTAGGTATGTAGTCCAGTGTTTAATCTACCTCTCCCTGTTAAAAACCCATGCTTCCTTTCCATTCTGAATTGTCTAGCTTCTAAGCTTTTCTGACATCATTAAGCTGAAAGCACAAATCCTTGAGGATTGTTGAAGATGCAAGATTGGATGGTGGAATCAGCCGCCAGGAGTGGAGGTTCATTTATGTTATTATCGCGAGTAACAGGTTGGCAGGGAAAAGGCCGACAAACGGTGAGCGGAGGAACCAAGAGCAGCAGGAATGAAGACAAATCCCAGCAGGATCCCAAGTTCTGGGTGTTGGGAAATGAGCGAACCGAAGCGCATTCAAAAGATATGGGACAACGGCACAGGAGGACTGTGGGATAAGGAGAAGGAAATCAATGCACACGGATGGATTGAAGGAAAATGGAAGGAAACATGGGGATACAATCGACAAGATAAAGTGATTGTCAGAAAAGGGAAAGGCAAACGAAAAGTCAGAGAAAGAGTTGGCATTTCCGTGAAAATCAAGCAATTTACCACAATGAGTGGCCCTTTTAATAGTGCCGAGAGTGTTGATTCGAGTTTAAGTGTCAAACAAAGAGGGCAGGTATAGCACCCACACAGCACATCAATACTGCGCATGTCTGGCCAGGATGAAGTTGAGAGAACTGTGTTTGTTTATGGAAGGAGAATCAGGCGTCAACTTCAGACTCCAAGATGGACCCTGGAAAGAGTCAAGTGAACTGTAGCTACCACCCACACATATATATTAATAAACCAAGAAGCATAAAATATTTATTAAACCCATGACTTTAGTGATCCAAATGGCAAGACCAGAGCAAATTTGCATATTATGACAATACATCGCGAATCAATAAACTTTTGGATCACAAAAATGCAATGTTACAGTACCAGTCCAACATTTGACGCAACTGAATCAAACCATTTATTTGTAAACTGATAAGACCACAGACAATTCACCAACAGCACTCTCATAACAGCCACTATAGTCCCAACACATCAGTCCGGCAGACGGTGTAAGATGCAGGCAGGAACAGCCCCATAACCTGAACGACGGCACAACAAGCGGGCTGGGCATTTGTCGTCAGGAACATCTGTCACGCAGCGTCTCGGCTATACCCTCCCAAGACAGATGGGAGATTCACAGAAGGTTGTGGGAGAATAGGCCGGGCGTACAGATCTGTGGGACTTCCAGCTCCAGAACAGACGGCAGGTACCCTCGGCCAAATCTAACCAGACATCGTCCCACGCCTGTGCCCGTAACTAGACAAGACGCAAGACAGCGGATCGGTGTAGACCTATAGCAGTGCCAAGTCCGACTCAGCAAAACTCAGGAAGAAGGATATGAGAAGCTGCGAGAAGTACCAGGGCTGGAAAGAGAACTACGAGAGGATGTGGAAAGTGAGGCCAAAGTTCCGGTCCCAGTGGTCGGTAGGAGCCACTTCAGGGCTTTGACTCCTAAGCTGGGTGAGTCGGCTATCCAAACAGATCCAAGGAACAACATCAGAGCTCTCTGTCCAGAAGAGTGCAGTGCTAGGAACAGCTAAGATACTGCACAGAACCCTCAAACTCCCAGGCCTCTGGTAGAGGACCCGAGGTTGAGGAAGACACATACCACCCATAGGGCGAGAGGGGAATTTTTATATATATATTTGTAGAACACTGACTAGGGAATTAAAAGTAACTGAAGTCATGACCTTGCATAATTTGAATGTCTGCTTTCCTCAGGGATGGCAATAAAAATGAAACCCAAAGGGACTTCAACAAATATGATTTTTTATGATCTGTAGCCAATGATTTTAGTTTATTGCTCGTTTATTTTGTTGTTATGATTATATGTGACATGACATATGTTAATCATATGTTAAATAGTTAAACTGTAGATTTATAGAACTATAAAAGTGATCACAGTTAGAAGGGATAATTATGCATTAGATAGCTAAGTAAGTGGGGCTAAAATGCAAGGCCTACAGGCTGAGGCCTGTAAGGTTTTAACTTAGCTATTTTAGGCCTTGGAGAGAAGAAATGCTGATGCAAGTAAGCAACCAAAGAATAACCCAATGCCCTAAGATTATGGGAAAAGATGTATCAATGAGTGACACTGAAAAATTAACAACAAAAGTAATTTTTTGCTTACAAGATACCTGGGTAATCACATTTCTCTAACACGCCCTATCCACAAAAGTGGACTATGTCCAGAAATGCTAATGAGGTATAGTCAGAATTACATTATTAGAGAAGGTGCCCAGAGTGGGAAAATTGAGCTTCCTAAAGGAAACTCCAGGAAGAACCATCCCTCTACTGATGATCAATCCAAGAGAGACCCATCTAGGGTGACCAGACATCCTGATTTTATCGGGACTGTCCCGATATTTACTTGTTTGTCCCGCGTCCCAACCAATGTTCGGCTGCGACACAAATTGTCCCAATATTTTGCACTCTGACGCACAGGCGGAGGGGGCTCGTGCCCCCAACTCCACCCCCAGCCCCACCCCATTGAATCGCTCCCCAAATCCCCACCCTGGTCCCACCTCTTCCCCAAGCACGCCGTATTCCTCCTCCTCCCTCCTAGGCTTGCGCGAATCAGCAGTACGGTGGCGCAAGTGCTAGGAGAAAGGGAGGAGAAGCAGGATGCGGTGGGGGTTGGGGAGCTGCCGGTGGGTGCTCAACACCCACCAACTTTTTTTCCTATGCTCCGGCGGCTTTTTATTTTTTTTTGGCACTCCACCAGCCACCCTCCTGCTCGCCCTCCCCATGTCCCAATATTTCATGTCTCATCTGGTCACCCTATACCCATCTAACCCTAACACTTTTGTTAAGGATGTGAGTATAACTATATTTGTAACTTGTGCGTAGGTCTATAAAGAATTTCTTTATGCTTGGATAATCATAACTGATTGTAACTTTAATAAAACTCGTAAAACAGATAGACCTTGTACTTGTGAACGTATGTGTGGTCACTACCCTGGGCCTTTATGTCTTTCTAAAGACTCTAAATCTAAAATAAGCAATGGAGGTGACTTTCACTCTGTTAAGTTTGAAAGTAGCTGCCAGAGTTGAACCCACAGTAGTATAATATCATATTACAAAATTCACTTTAAATAAAAGGCTACAGATGCTAATAACCATATCTATAGTAGCCCGAACATTACTACAATTAGTCTGTGCATAGCACATAAGTACTGATTAGAATCATCTATACAAGTGTACATTCATAGTTCACAACTATCTGTGCAAGTATGTTTACCCTGATTGAACAGTTTTATTAACAAGTAATCAGATCCAAAGATTGTCATTTCATGAACAAGTTGCACATTAATTATATAAAAACAGCAGAGAGTCCTCTGGCACCTTACAGACTAACAGACTTATTGGAGCATGAGCTTTCATGGGTGACACGCATCCGACGAAATGGGTATTCACCCCCGAAAGCTCACGCTCCATTACGTCTGTTAGTCTAGAAGGTGCCACAGGACTGCCGCTTTTACAGATCCAGACTAACACAGCTACCCCTCCGATACATTAATTATATAGACTCTAAACCAGCTTTTTAGTTGAAAGGGTTCCTAGAGATATACATTAATTTTATGAAATATAATTAAATTTTTAAAAAACCGAGTCAAGGTAATTTGGACTCATCTTCCTTTTTATGTTTGTGTGTGTCAAGGTTCCTTCCCCACTCTGAACTCTGGGGTAAAGATGTGGGGAACCTCATGAAAGACCCCCCTAAAGCTTATTTTTACCAGCTTAGGCTAAAAACTTCCCCAAGGCACAAATTCCTTTCTAGCCTTAGTATCGCTGCCACCACCAAGTGATTTAAACAAACATTCAGGGAGGGCTACTTGGAGCCCTGCCTTCTCCAAATATCCCCCCAAACCCCTAAATCCCCTTTCCTGGGGAGGCTTGAGAATAATATCCTCACCAATTGGTACAGGTGAACACAGACCTGAACCCTTGGATCTTAAGAACAATGAAAAAAATCTATCAGGTTCTTAAAAGAAGAATTTTAATTAAAGAAAGGTAAAAGAATCACCTCTGTAAAATCAGAATGGTAGGTACTTTACAGAACAACAGAAGACTCAAGAACACAGAGCAAAACCTTAAAGTTACAAAAACATGGATAAACCTTAAAGTTTACAAAAACATGGATAAACCTCCCTCTTAGCACAGGGAAAATTCACAAGCTAAAACAAAAGGGTAATCTAATGCATTTCTTTTCTGCTATTACTAACTATTTCTGCAAGACTAGATGCTTAGTTCAGCTATACTTAAGATGATGCAGTTTCCTTGCCTGGTTTCTTGGCTGGCTCCGAGACACACAGACCAAAGCCTTCCTCCACAGATTTGAAAGTATTTTCTCCCCTTATTGGTCTTTTTGGTCAGGTGTCACTCAGGTTATCTGAGCTTCTTAATCCTTTACAGGGTAAAGAGGGATTTTATGCTACCCTTAGCTATACGTTTATGACAGGTGTGTTAGCTGCTTTAACAGGATTCTTTCTAGCATGGCAAGCTATTAGTATGAGTTTTATTATATTAAAAAAAATGTGACCTCTAGTGGCTGGAAAGACGTTTTAATAATTATGCTATGCGATGTCACATGGTTGTGTATATCATCTTACTAGCCACATCAGTGGACATAGTGAAATACTAGATGACTGTAATGATCAGAAAAAAAAAGTTAAGGAATATAGCATTACAATGATACAACTAGTAATACAAGTACTGTGGGACAACGGAGCCAGCAGTTGACGTTTATACTAAAAATCACAGCTCCTCCTCATTTAATAACTTGATGTTTCTCAGGTTAAAGAGTTTGGTGGCGGTGAATATGTAACAAAATAAATCAGACCACCACTGATAAATCTGCCTTTTGGTATTATGTGGGCGAAAACTATACAGGTAGAGTACACAGTAGCATAGCAAGCTGAAGATGTGCCCTGATAATTCTGACACAATCATTCCCTGGGTTAAAATGATGCTTAAGTATGAGTTCAGGGTTTGGTTTATTCAGTCCAGGTTATTGCTCAGCAAACAAGAACAACAATAAGATATTTAAATAGTCCTGCAGCCATTATATGCCAGGCCTCAGCATTCCAGCATTTGTACATCAGTAATTGTAAAGCATCCATGCACTCTGAATGGCAAAGAATTTCATTTCACTGTCATTATAATTCATAGATTCTAAGGCCATTGTGATCATCTAGTCCAGGGGTCAGAAACCTTTCAGAAGTGGCGTGCCAAGTCTTCATTTTTTCACTCTAATTTAAGGTTTCACGTGTCAGTAATAAATGTTAAAGTTTTTAAGAAGATCTCTTTCTGTAAGTCTATAATATATAACTAAACTATTGTTGTATGTAAAGTAAATAGGTTTTTTAAATGTTTAAGAAGCTTCATTTAAAATTAAATTAAAATGCAGAGCCCCCCGGACCAGTGGCCAGGACCCGGACAGTGAGTGCCACTGAAAATCAGCTCGCATACTGCCTTTGGCACCCGTGTCATAGGTTGCCTACCCCTGACCTAGTCCAACCTCCTGTAAAGCACAAGCCAAAGAACTTCCCCAAAATAATTCCTAGAGTGTATCTTTTAAAAGAAATCCAATCTTGATTTAAAAATTGTCAGTGAAGGAGAATCCACCATGACTCTTGGTAAATTGTTCCAATGGTTATTCACTCACTGTTAAAAATATATGCCTTATTTCTAGTATCAGTTATCTACTTCAGAAGGTGAAAAGGACTAAATGAGGCAATTATGTTGTTATATGACTGAGAATTTCTCTTTATCAGTTTAATACAGTTTTAACTGTTTGCTTTACATAAACAACACTGGAAAATTAAATGGTGGAGAATTGAAAAAATATTGTCACAAAATAATGATAAAACAATAATTTGGAAAGATGCATACCATGTTTTCTACTCTGAGTTCAAAGGGCATAGGATTGTACACCATCAGCTGAACTTCACATACATCTCCTTGGACCCACTGGAAGTCTGTAAAAAATAATTACACATTTAAAACCAGAAGTGACTACCACTGTTGTACCATAACAGTAGTGCTAACTGCTGCTGACATATTGCTACAGAGATGCTAGTACTCAGAGCTATCCCTACAGTCAAATGCAAATTCCCAGACAACCTCCACAACTCAATTTCCTGCTGGAGTATGCACCCTTCCAGACTACTGCAACCCTCTCAGGAGTCTGATTTGTGTTGCGTACCCCTACATTTCACCTCACTTAAAAACCATTTGCTTACAAAATTAGACAAAAATACAGAAGTGTCACAACACATTATTACTGAAAAATTGAGTATTTTTACAATATAATTCTAAAATAAATCAATTGGAATATAAATATTGTACTTACATTTCAGTGTATAGCATACAGAGCAGCATAAACATGTCATTGTCCATATGAAATTTTAGTTTGTATTGACTTTGCTAGTGCTTTTTATGTAGCTTGTTGTAAAACTAGGCAAATAGCTAGATGAGTTGATGTACCCCCTGGAAGACCTCTGCATACCCCTATGGGTACATATACCCCTGGTAGAGAACCACTGTGTTAGGAGACTGAAACTGCAAAGGCTAGAGGTGGATTGGTTACTTTAATGACCTGGGGAATGTACAAACATAAAATAAATGGCAGCTCTTGCCCCAAAGAGCTTAATCCTATGAGGTACTAAGTACTCTGGCAACAATCCAGAAAAGCACTTAAGCACATGCTTAACTTTAAACACTTGAGAAGTCCCATTGACTTCTGTGGTGACTACTTACATGGGTAAGTGCCTTTCTGCATCTGGGTCAGAGTGCTCAGCACCTCATGGAATCAAGTACCAGAATGCAACAGGATGGTAAGGAGTGAACACAACACAGGGACATGAGGGCAGGGGACAGGGCTCTATGACCTCTCGAGGTCCCTTCCAGTCCTAGAATCTATGAAAGAATGAGGAAAGAGTAGCAGTAATAGGAACACAAGTTTTCATGTACATGAGCTGAATAGGATTTGGCAGCTTCATTTATTTAAAAAAAAGAGGACCAGTGACACTGATAGATCAGTTACTAACAGGAGACCAGATTAACCATCAGTTGAGGACCTCATGCACTTCCTTTTAATTCTCTTCAGGAAAGAGCAGGTAACTTGGGAGCTCTTTCTTGAGGGTGGCAAGGAAGACTCAGAGCTCAGTATACCATATCAAGTACAGAGACATACCAACATTACAAACTAAATTCATTCAATATTAGAAGTATAAAAAAGCATGGGGATTAAGGGAAAAGGTCGAGGAACAACACTACTACTAATTGGTAGATGCTTATCACAAAGGTCTCACTATAGTAGTAGTAAGAATACAGTGATTCTGATTGCAACTTGTAAAATATTTCAGTGCTCTGGCTTTCTCCATATTTTAACATAGTAATATTGTCCTGGCAAGGGAGTGCTAAAAAGTAAGTTGACTGCATAAATCAAGACTTGTTGTTTAATATGAAACTAATTCACATGCTGAAATTGGCTGTATTTAATTACACATTCACAACCATTTACTGTCTAATTACATTTTCTTAGCAGTATTACAGAAGGCTTAAGGGGGAGGTTTTCAGCGCAAATGTTTAACCCCAATTAATGCTAGTAGGAATTAAGGATATGCACTGTGAGAAGAATATAACCTCTTAAAAAGCATGAAACCTGCAAGTGAAAACTATCAAATTGCTGACTGAATGAAGAATATTTATACACCATAATCTGTGATTTTTTTGTTAGTACCCAAAATGAAGTAGACTCTTTCCAATTACATCAAGAGGTTGTTACTCATACACAGAGCATAGACTAAAACTGAATTCCTTGGAGCCAAACAGTAATTTTTACACTATTTATAAAATCAAAACACAAATACACTACAACCCTCACAAAATCTGGAAGGGTGAGTTACCAGCACAACAACACGCTGAGATGTTAATATTTGTTCATTCCAAGTCTCTCTCAAAGCAAAGACACTCAAATGATGGATTCAATTCTGTAAGTAACTACTGAAAACAAGAAACCTATTGTAAGCTATCCTGTGCAGATCAGTCATCTATTTGACCTTATTATTACGAAGTATATTAGAAAGAGCTGTGGACTTGAGATCCAGAAAGAAAAGGCAACAACAATTGTACAAATCTATTATTAACTCAAAGAAATTTCAATCTTTCTGTTTAGTACCACTATTTATTATTTGTATTATGACAGGACCCAGAGATCCGAACTAGATCGTAGCTTCACTGGGCTTGATGCTGTACAAACATTGACAGAGATAGTCCATGCCACAAATTGCTTACAATCTAATTTAAGACAAGGCTAAACAAGTAACAAAATATAAGAGCAGGGGGCAGGAAGAGATAACTGGAACATGAACAAAGAAGTGAGGCGATAGAACATAGCATTTTCAAATTTTTTCCATAGTGTAGACATTACAATCCTTTCACAGAGCATCTCTTCATTCATTCACAATTGCAAAGACCATTTCTACTCAAGATTGCAACTACATAAATTATATCTACATAGATATTAGAAAAAGGATTTCATATATTTCAATTGTATAAATGAAATTCTGCAACTAGAAAGGAGGAAAGTCAACATCGTATGATTAGTCAACTTGCCATAAAGTACTTATGAAGTGCTCCACATCCCTTAATTTGAGAACATTAGGTCAAACGTGTATAGTTCAATGGTTCTGAATCAACTTTGAAAGTTTTTTAAATACCTTAAACTCCTGTGCTGCCTTAACATTCACCTCCTTTCCAACCTTCATCCTTCCCTGAAAAAAACAAATCTGTGGCTCACTTCCAATTATTTTTATATTTCTCTTTTCTATGGAGAACATATACCCAAACACTTCCCTATGCAGCATTATCAGTTTGGCTTTTTTTACATAGAAAAATATAAACCGTCCTCATTGCTCTTTCAAACAATAAACTCCTTCCCTGAAAATAGAAAAAGACCATTCCTGCTGAATGCCTAGCCAACACAAGGGTTTCTATCACTCTCTCTGTTGCTGCCCAGTGCAGGGGTGGATCCTTGCCAGTGTGAGCTTCAATAGGATAGAGACATCAATGAACAATTATTGTGTATTTGCTCTAAGGTCATTGTAGTCCAGGACTATAATGGTACTGCCAGAGCCTGCCATACCTAACCCTCTATTAATTTTCCCACCTCATCCCCCAGAGTCAATTGTCCAGCTCCACAAAAAGTGTACCGAGGTCCAAAATTGCAGACATCTTTAGGATTCCTGAGACAGTAAAGGGAAACCTGCTGGTGCTGCTGGAAGCAGATGGGATGGTGAAGCCATGTGACACCAAATCCCTGGCTCCATGGAAGGTTAGGAGCAGAGTGGTCTTGGCTACCTCCATTTCCTACCTCTTAGTGATCCTGGCAGGCCCAGCTGACAAAAATCATCCTTCCTGAAGCCCTTTTAAAGGGCCACTCCACATGACAAAAAAAACACTTTGGGGATGGATTTAGCCCATATTGCACTTTTGGAAGAAGGAGTAGCTAGAGCTACATATTCTCAAAAATACTAGCTTTGCAGGGAAAAGTTTGGGGATTCATCTACCCCCTGCCACTTACTAACAGCCACTACTAATGGTATACTAGTTTCATAATTTTATTTGACATTATTAGGTGGTTCCTAATAGGGATGTTTTGTACATTCTTACTTCTGTAGATGCTAAGTCAGTATTTTATAACACTAATCACTTTAACTGGGTCACAAAAATCTCTGGTTTTATTTCTCATAACAACCATGATACTAAAGCTATTTAATAGGACTATAATAATCCAATGTAATATTTAAAATATAATCAATTTCAAAAAAGCTCATCAGTTTATGAAAGCTAAAGAGCTGTAAGCAGTTTCTTAATACTCTTCTCAAGGGTTCCATTTCCCTTTGGGTTTTCACTAATACTTGACATCCTTCGCCATAATGATGATTTATTCAATTATACAGTAGGACTCATCTGCAAAGTAATACAAGGTAATGAACCAGGATTATCTGTAACAACTTCAAGAAGCTACCAGTTGTTTAGCATATCACAAGAACTATCCAGTAAGAATAAATTGTTCATTTTTTTCTACCTATAGTTACGTAAATTAAATATATTTCTTCAAAGTACTGGCTTTTGTCATTGCGTGAAAGTAGTCCCTTGAATATCTCGAATTTCTTGCTGGATATTTAAGACATAATCAAGAAGCAGTGGCGGAACCCACGAGGCAGCACAAGGGTTAGTCTTCCTCCAAACACTCTTTAAATGTATGTATGGTGCCTTTTCAAGCATATTTCTCAATTGAAAAAGTTACCACCAATGACCCATCCCCTCCACAACTTAGTTAGAAAGCCTGGCTTCGCTAATGGCTTTGTTCCTCATATGTAGGGTGACCAGATGTCCCAATTTTATTGGAACAGTCCCGATTATTGGGTCTTTTTGTTACTTAGGCTGCTATTACCCCCCACCCTGTCCGATTTTTTACATTTGCTGTCTGGTCACCCTACTCGTATGCGTTGAATTAAAAACAATTAAGACCAATAATGCAGAAATAACTTGAAAAATGGGTATACAATGTGTATACTGAAGGTTTGAGCTTTCAAAGGTCACAACCAGCCTGAATTTCCCCTTAGACTGGATCACAGAATGACTAGAGAAACCAATGTGTGCCGTCTTCAACGTCTCTTGAGTACACTGGATCCTTAAATATAACAAAAAACAATTTTACTACTGACTCCAAGAATACTCTCCATTATACTCAGAGAATAATGTTGAGCTCACACATGTTCTCTAATGGATTTGTTAAAGAATGAGAATAGCAGTTATATTAAACAAGTTTGGCAAAACTACTCAAAAAATGAAGATTTTTATCAATGAAAAGCTAATTGAAAAATGCACACTGTCTAGAAGGAGGAGAGAGGCAGACCAGTTGAGTCTCTGGTAAAGATAAAGGGGCAAAAAATATGGGTGATGTTATGTTTAAGAGTCTACTATAGACCCCCAAATCAGGAAGAGGAGGAGGAGGAAGCATTTCTAGAACAACCAACAAATATCCAAAACACAAGACCAGAGCCCTCCTTTGGGTATAATGAATCAGGGCGACCGCCCCAGCCTCATGCTTTCGGAGGCCCCACCAGCAGGAAGGTGAGGTGGGAGGCAAGCGCGGTGAGGAGGCAAGCGGGAGGCAAGCGGTAGGTGGGGTGAGGAGGCAAATTGGGAGGAAAGCAGCAGGCAGGCGGGAGGAGCTCCCTGTGACACACTGTACCTCAGGGGGAACTCCCTACACCCCCATGTTCGTCTTTATAAAATGATTGTGTGGTATCCAATGTAAAATTTGTGTGTCTTTGGAAGGCTCATAATACACTGAGAATGCTTTTTATAGTGATGTTATAGTAATTGTCACAGTCATGTTATAGGTTATAATTTCATGTATACAGTTACAAGGCTGAAAATGTATCCTCATGGTTTAAAGCAAGCCCATGCAAAAACCCTCCAAGAACAGAGAGGCAGTTCACACCTCATCAGGGCATGGATAAGACAAATCTAGCCCAACCTCACAGGAACAATGGACACTGGCTTAGGCAGCAACAAAAGAATCTGTTAGACCCTGGAGGGATTCACCTCCCACTTCTTCTGGGCAGTCTGGGACTGTGATGAGGCAATGCTCACCTGACTCGGTGGGATTAGGGAGGGCAAAGCCAAAAGGAAAGAAAGGACATGATAAAAAGGGAGACATTTTGCCATGCTCTCTCTCTTCCACTTATATCTAAGACACCACCACCAAGCAACTAAACCACTGATCAAAGGGGAGAGGCTGGCTGAAGAGCCAGCCTGTGGTGAGAAGCATCTAAGTTGGTAAGGACATTGAAAGTGTTAAGATCAACTTAGAATGTGTTTTGCTTTTATTTCATTTGACCAAATCTGACTTGTTATGCTTTGACTTATCATTTAATAACTCTCTTTACAGTTAATAAATCTGTTTGTTTATTTGTGAATTTGGTTTGCTGTGTGTCAGAAACTCTCCTTGGGAGAACAAGCCTGGTACACATCAATTTCTTTGTAAAAACTGACAAACTTATAAGCTTGCAGCATCCAGTGGGAATAACTGGACAGTGCAAGACAGAGATTCCTATGGTTGTTTCTGGGACCAGAGATATTGGCTAGTGTCATTCGCTTGCAAGTAGCTGGGAGCAGCTTACATGACAGAGGCTGTGCATGAGAGCTTACAGTGATGCAGCTGCACCGTTGTAAGCTCTAGTGTCGCCGCTCTAAACCAACGTGAGAGCTCTCCTGTTGACTGACTTAATACATCCCCAATGAATGGCGGTAGCTATGTCAGCAAGAGAAGCTCTCCTGCCAACATAGCATTATCCACACCAGCGCTTAGGTTGGTGTAAATTATGTTCCTGAAGAGGGTGGCTTATTCACACTGCTGAATGACATAAGTTATACCAACATAAGTGGTTGTGTAGACATTGCCTTTGTTTCAGAAAGTTGAGGAAGTAACCAAGTGGACAGCCCTATTAAACTTGATTCTAACCAATGGGGAGGAATTGGTAGCCAATATGAAGATGTAAGGCAATTTGACTGAAAGTGATCATCATATGATAGGTTTCATGATTCTAAGGAATGGAAGGAGTGAATAAGGTCAACAGACTCAGAAAAAACTGTTACTAACCTTTCCATAACTTCTTGTTCTCTCAGATGTGTTGCTCATGTCCATTCCCACGTATGTGAGTGTGTACTATGTGCATAATCACTGGAACAGTTTTTCCCTAAGTGGTATCCATTGGGTCAGCTCTGGCGGCCCCTGGATTCACAACCTCATGGCACTGTACATAGGAACCTGCCGACCTACCGCTTCCTCAGTTCCTTCTTGCCGGCAACTCCAACAGAGGAGTAGGAGAGTGGGTTTGAGAATGGACATGCACACCTGGAAGAACAGTTACAGAAAGTTTAGTAACAGTTTTTTTGTCTTCAAGTGCTTACTCATGTCCTTTCCTAAGTAGGTAACTCCCAAGCAGATGCAGAAGGTGGATTTAGAGTTCAACAACAGGCAGATTGCAGTACTGCCCTGCCAAGTCCATCGTCGTCTCTGGCCTGCTGCATGATGGCTTAGCAGGTAGTGAAGCTGTGAACTGAATACAACATAGCCACTCTATAGATATCCTGGATGGGAAACTGCCCAACGCCAGTGAACATGCTTGCACCATTGTGAAGTGTGCTGCCAGAGCAGGGCTTTTTGCCAGATCGTAGCACATGCGGATGTAAGTGGCAATCCTTGAAGCTCTTTGGGCAGACACTGGGAAGCCCTTCATTCTATCAGCCACTGCCACAAACAGCTGAGTAGTCTTTCTGAATGATTTGGTCCTCTCTATGTAGCAGGCCAGCACTCGCCTGACATCTAGCAAGTGAAGTCTCTGCTCCTGACTATTAGCATGTGGCTTTGGGGGGAAAAAAAAAAACAGGAGGAAAATGTCCTGCTTATTGTGAAACTGACATCACCTTAGGAAGAAAGGCTGAGTGAGGACATAGCTGGACTCTGTCCTTTAAGAAAACCATGTATGATGGTTCCGAAGTAAGGGCCCTGATTTCCAAGACCTTCCTGGCTGAGATGATGGCCAGGACAAGTAGCATGTCGCCAAAAGCTCAAAAGGAGCCCCCATGTGTCTGGATAGTGCCAAGTTAAGGTCCCAGGGTGGGATAGGCTGCTTTACCTGTGGGTATAGCCTACCGAATTCCTTAAGAAAACGGCTACAGAGTGCATTAGTGAAAATGGACCTGCCATTCACCCTCAGGTGAAAGGCTGAGATAGCCACCAGGTGCACTCTAATTGAAGATACTGACAACCCTTGCTGCCTTAGGTGTGTAGCAAGTAGTCCAGAATACATGGAACAGTCACCTGAGAGGGCAAGATCCCTTTCTGGCCTCACCAGATTGAGAATCTCTTCCATTTTGCCAAATACATAGCCCTGGAGGACGGCTTTCTGCTCCATAACAGAACCTGCTGAACTGAGCCCAAGCATGCCAGCTCCAAGGAGTTCAGCCATGGAGCTTCTAGGCTGTGAGATGAAGGAACTTGATGGCTGGATGCTGCAGATGCCTGGGATCCTGAGATATTAGACCCGGAAACAGAGACAAGGTGATTGGTGTTTCTAAGGACAGATTCAGGAGCATGATGAAACAATGCTCATGCGGCCAGCCCAACGCTATCATGATGAAGTGAGTCTCATCTCTTTTGACCTTCAGAAGGATCCTATATATGAGCAAAATGAGTGGAAATGTGTAGAAAAGATGGTCCTTCCAGAGGGGATAAGGAATACATTCGAGATCAAGCTCAGACTGAGATTCTGAAAGAAGCAGAACTGTGGGCACTACCTCTTGTATTTTGTTGCAAACGGGGATACCTGGGGACTCCAGCACCTCTGGAAAATATCCATCACAACGTCCAGGCAAATGGACCATTATTTGTGGTTGATGAAGGATCTGCTGAGATGATCCGCTAGCACATTCTGAGCCCCTGGAAGGAAGGACTCCTTGAGATGAATCGAGCAGGTTATACAGAATTCCCAGAGGTAGAGGGCTTCCTGGTATAGGTGAGAGGAGCATGCTCCACCCTGTCTGTTTATATAGATCATCACTGTCATGTTGTCTGTAAGCACCGACACACACTTGCCTTCCAGGTCAAGCTGCTTGTCAGGCATTGCAAGATATACTGCTCTGAGTTCTCTCACACTGATGTCAAGTAAGAGCTCCTCCTGAGACCAGAGGACCTCGAGAACCCCTAGATGAGCTCCCCAGCCTAGTCTGGAGGCATCAGTGACCAGAGACATCCACAGTTGAGGTTTGGCGAATGGAACACTTGCACAGACCGACCTCAGGTCCAACCACCACAGGAGGGAGGTGATCATATGAGGGGGAAGCGTGACCATCACAGCCAAGCTGTCTTGGCCAGGATGGCACACTGATGCTACCCAGACTTGGAGCAGTCTTAGTCACAACCTCATGTACTTCACCACGTACATGCAGGAAGCCATGTGCCCCAGAAGCTTCAGGCAGATTCTTACTGTGGTGACAGGATGCTTTCTGAGGTTCTGTATGATTGCTCCCAGAGACTGGAATCTGGCTTCCGGTAGGAAGGCTTTGGCTTGGACAGAGTCAAGACAACACGCCTACTACTAAAAAGCACAGTCAAATTCACATTTGCTAAAAGACTCATGATTAGCTTATTATTGCGTTCGCGAGATTTGACTGTAAGTGCCACTGGTATGTAGACTTACAAGAATATAGCCTAAGTCACATTAATTTTGAAGGATAACAAATCATCCGCTGGAAAAGCTCACAACTCCATCCCCATTCACCACCCACCGGGTGGTAGCCAGCACGAGAAAATTGAAAGGGATACAATAAAGTCTATCATTCATAATCTGGAGGCTACACGTGTGAATTAGCAAATTTGCCATGATCCTATCATACGCTTTTTCTGTCTTATCTGGGTATTCTTTCCTTGAACGTCTGTGTGGATACCGATAGTTGTTTGATCTAGCTCCCACATTTGTACCAGGTTCACTCCGCCGAATGCCTCGCTCGAGTAGAAGGCTTTGCAAGAACTGCACACTTCAGACAGCAAACTGATATGAGCATTTGAGGCCGTTCTCGCGAATACTATGGGTCGGACAGTGTATGGCATTAACCACAATTGAAGTTCGAAAGAGTATCATTCATCCGAGCAGGTGAAGAAAGTTATTCAGCTAAGTTTTGAAAAAAGCTCATTCCGCGCTCGCACTCTCGTGTACTGCGAGAACTTTAAGAAGTCGCAGGTCCATTGTAAATACTCTGTATGGTAATGATAATAGGTACATTAAAGTAACATAGTATCTTTAAGTATTAAAGACATGCAAGAAACTGGTTAGCCGTGTCATTTCCTGATTGGATTTAGATAAATATGTTCATGTTCATTCATCTCTTTTTGTTACAACCATCTCTCATGTATGGCCTGGCTTAAGTTATGTGTTTGCTTTGGTGGACCTCAGCAGTAAAATCCAAAACTAGGGACATAAAAATCGATAACCGGATAATATTAATAGCCACCACAACCTGATTCAGGATATCACATGTAGAATTAATTTTTGAAGGCTCTAGGTATTAGAATTTAGGGGACTAGATGTCGTATTCGTATGCTGTCTTCTTACACTTACACACTTGGTGCGCCTGAGTGGACTATTCGAGGGCGAGCGCAGACTATAACCTAAAGCGTAGGGCACAACTTTTGGAGGTTGACCACGTTAAAGTCAGACGGATTAATAAAATAGAGGCCCAGCTGCCATGAAACAGAAGAATAAGGAAGACAGTGTTAGGTTCTCATTTAAATGTCAGTGTATCCATACATCAGCACAGCTGCTCATTTTGACATCCAGATTCTCAGCAGTTTATCACGTTGTGAGATTAGAGAGGGGCTGCACTGCTGACCAGGAGAAAACGACAATAATAATAATTGTGGATAGGAATCGGGATTGCAAAGGATTCCCGTCATGCTAGTCCGAACAAGCTGGGCGTTGAGTTCTGCTTAGAAAAAAGAATAGTTCTTATTACACTGGGGACCACACCACGTTGAAAGCAGTGGGCAGTGACCCCTGAACTAGTAGAGTCCAGTATGAAAAGGAGAGGAAGAATTAGCAACAGAGCTACCATGGCCTCGAGAAGCCCTAGCACAAAGATCCCATGTGTTGTGAAGGTTCAACCAGGGGAATTGAAAGACCCATTATTGTTGATGGCCGAACAAGGTCAAATGTATCTAGGCTTAGGAAATGAATGCAGTGCAAAATTGTGCCATCACTGGGAGCATCTAGTGCCTATAGATGCTGAGAGGCCCATACACGAGAGGAGGCCACCCAGTCTACGCACTTGGGCAGCTCTCCTATCATAAGCGCCGGCTGCGTCACACTGACCTAGGTCCACATCTTGCGTCCATCCAGTTATGATGTGTACAGTTTCAGTAAAATCCTTATTCTTTTCATACACAAGAGGAAGGGGTCTGATGAAAGCTCAGCCCCCAGGTGATAAGATAAGACAGTTACCAGCCGTTCTGTACCATCCACTGTCAGAAAAAGGGAGCATTCCCATTTTCAACCCAGGAGCCCCACCAGAACCAGCCAGGAGCACTCACTGGGCGACCGTCTACCACTGGGGAGGGGCAGAGGAGCGGATACTGCTCTTCACCGCACACAGCATCGCGTCTGCCAGCAGCTTCAGTACACAGAGGGTGACTTTCAGTAGTCAAGGAATTATTTATTTTACTTTTTCTTTCACGTGCGGGGTGGGGGAAGAGACTGACGAGCTGTTCCCGTGAACCACGCAAGACACCGTGTATTAAGCTACAGACATTGGGCGCTCAGCCAGAATGCAAATAGTTTTCAAGGACGCTGTGGAGACCTGGTATTGCTTGTAGTTCTCGTTACCCTCCTCCCTCCCTCCATGAGCACCGTTGGAGTCTCTCTTGGCTTCCGTACGCGTTGTCACGACGCACCGTGTGTATCCTGGGTTGATTTTTCACATGCTTTGGCTTCCTTCTTAGTTACGGAGCTCTGATAAACAGAATTTGTCTCACCATAACAGCGTCACACTAGTATCTCCCGCTAAGGGTTCAATGCAGGAGTACTTTTGCATTTTGAACTGGCATCGCCACCCGTCGGTGAAATCAGGCTGGACATGTGAAAGCAGGAACTAAGTATTGATAAGGTCTCGGGGCTTTTCCTGATTTACCGCGCACTATTCCGCATCCGAGTTTCGGATTGCGGACCAGAGCGGTCCAGTGGTGCACTGTCCTGCCTAGAATAAATAGGCAAGTGTAACAGAATCCAGTGTATCAAGAGAGCACACAGCTGCTCCTGTCAGTATTCACAGGGGGTGCCCCTGCAAGAAGCGCACGCCGTTGCTTTCCTCCTCCGCAACCTTCCTGGGCTACGTGTTCAGTTGCCCCTCCCGCCTTGTCTGTGTCATGAAGCTTGTAAAGGAATACAGAATAAGAAATAATGACTTGTTATGAGATAAAAGAATGTCGGGGGAGGCCTTCGGAGGCAGGCCATCCGGGGCTATGGACAGTCCAAGGCAGGATGACTCTAATGTTAGAACCAACGGAGAATTGACTCATGCATAAGCGAGTCAATTCCCAATTTCTTTCAAATTTTCAAGTCCCCCAGTTCGATGATGAACTGGTTATTAGCCGTTGCTGGATTCGTATCTCTACGGAGTAACCAGGAATAATTCCTCTCGTTGAGCATTATTCAGGCATGGCTTTCTCCTGGATGGTGGGCAGTCCTCAAAGACATCTACCACCGGAGAGGAGGAGATGGAGAGGCGCGATACTGCCTTCACTGCTGTAGCATCCCGTCTACCAGCAGCATTCAGTACACATAGGGTGACATAGAAAGTAGTCAAGGAATGATTTCTTCCCTTTTTTTTCACTGTGGGGGGGGGGGAAGAAACTGAGGAGCTGTTCCTGAACCACGGCAGACACTGTGTTTGAACCTACAGACATTTGGAGCTCAGCCAAGAATGCAATAACTTTCAGAGACTACTGTGGACTGTGGGATAGCTGGAGTCCTCAGTACCCCCTCCCCCCTTCATGAGCGTCCATTGAGTCTCTGGCTTCCCATTACGCTTGTCACGCAGCGCTGTGTACCCTGGAGTTTTTTTATTCAAACGCTTTGGCATTTCGTGTTCTGTAACGGAGCTGGATACAACAGATTTGTCTCCCCATACAGCGATCAGACCTAGTATCTCCCGTACAGTCTATGCTGGAGCTCTTTTTCGATTTCAGACTGCATCGCCAGCCGTGCTGATCAGAGCTCCACGCTGGGCAAGCAGGAAATGTAATTCAAAAGTTCGCGTGGCTTTCCTGTTTACCTCCCCGCTGCATCCGAGTTCAGATTGCTGTCCAGAGCGGTCAGTGCTACACTCTGGATGCCGGCCGGAGGCCAATAACGTCGATTTCCGTCCACCTTTACAGGCACATGGGTGGTGGCTCTTATACAGGGTCGCATTGGCATCGGTTTAATTATTTCAGTGTCTGTGTGACTGGTGTGGCACACTCACAGACGCAGGTCGGGCAATCCTACGTCCACGCGGCTGATGGTAAGTAAGGCTGTAAAAGTTTGACTTCTCCTGCCGCATATAACCGTGATCTATGTGATGCCTTGTATCCTGTTAAGAGAACCTGCAAAACCGGAAACCCCCCTTTTCCATCCACCAACAGCCATGCCTCCTATTCATACATCGCTGCTAGTGATCCACCTACTTCACCTCCACGCAGCGCTGTCTGGTAGCTGAGGAAGAATACTGCTTGCCAGATGCTGAAAACTCAGTCGCTTCCCCTCCCATCCCCCGCTCTGGCCAGTAGCATAAATCACGAGGTCTGCCCCTATTTCATTCTGATCTTTCTACAAGGTAACAATGGTAATACTCTCTCCTGACATATCCACCGCAGAAGGCAGTCGTTTGTTTATGCATGCCTTCAGTGCCAATGCTTCATGCCTGCGTACCAAATGTACTTGCACAATGCATGGGTTTGAGTTACCTACTATGGGGAACGAGAAGGCTCCTTGGCCAGAATGTTCATATAGCTATAAGGCTTTTGAGTTCCTCCACGATCGCTCATGGAGATAATTTGGGGTATTTCGCTCACCCCAGACATGCTTAACGAACATTTTTCTGTAACTGTATGCTGCGCTGCAGCATAAAGCCCTGTTCAATGCGATCTAAAAAAACCAGTGTTTTAAATCCGTGTTTGATACAGAATGAACGGGACACTACCGGAGGTCGGCTTCCATGGCTTCACTGTCTGGCTTGTCGCTTGGGAGCGCAGGACTGAATTCTGTGGTCTCAAAAAGTCCTGGCTGTTGGGTTACGGATTGCTGTGTGCTATCATGCCACGGTCATCTTCTATCCACATCTTCCTCTCCTCTTCCCCCTCGGACAATCCCAGAACACTTGATATTTCAATCCCTGTCGATCACGACAGGGTGGGGCATCGGTAGCGCTGAACCCCAAAATTGTCAAGGATTAGTAGAAGCGCATGTTTTGGCTCAGAGCCTGACCTTCCGTTTGCTTTCTGGCTTCTGGTAGCCCTGTCTTAAGCTCCTTCTACTTTCACATCGGCACGTGCAGGGATCCCTGCCTGTGCCCTTTTTCCAGCATGCATTTTGTAATTCTTTCAAAAACTTTCTTTCGTCTTTGGAAGCGCTGCTGAGCACTGAGTCCTCACCCAGAACGATCAAGCATCCGCACCTCCTGTGTGCCAATGGCTGGCGCTCTTCGATTCAGGAGACTGCATTGACCAGTGCATCTTGAGCTCTGTGTGCACTCACCTGTGTGTGTGCTGACCTCACGTGGGAGCAATCAGGAATG
This sequence comes from Chelonoidis abingdonii, assembly GCF_003597395.2. Taxonomy (NCBI): domain Eukaryota; kingdom Metazoa; phylum Chordata; order Testudines; family Testudinidae; genus Chelonoidis; species Chelonoidis abingdonii. The sequence goes on from NC_133770.1 coordinate 292,634,940, forward strand.
AATTCAAAAGTTCGCGGGAATCAGGCTTCCTGTTTACCTGCCAGTGCATCACAGTGTGTAGTTGTCGATGCTACTCATGATGCCCTTGACAATGTTGCTGAACCCACATGTGGAGGATGGCCTTCCTTGGGTGCAGAGTCAATCGCTCCCTTCTTGTTCTAAAATTGAGTATCTCGCCTGGACTTCATGCCGGCTGCCTTGCCTCTTTTTTTCCTGATTATGTTGGTTTTTTCCCCCCCCCCCGGTCTATGTCACGAATAAAGTCTATGTCTATTCTTTTGTAGTCCTCACGACGCAATTACAATGGGGGGGGCCTGCCACGGTAGCTGCGGAGGTGGTGGGAGAGACAGTGAAGCATGGGTGCGGTCTGCAGGACGACCCCTGTTATACAGCCAACGGGTAGCTGCGCTCTCAATTACACTTGACTCTCTTTCAGAGGGTAGCCAGTGTGAGTCTGGACTGTAAGCAGCAGAGAACCTGTGGCACTTTATAAACTAACAGACGTCTGATGATCTATAAGTCCACAGGATTCTCTTGCTGCTTTGATTCTCTTTAGGAGGACAGACTCTATTTTTAGAACACATAAGGAGGGATTGACATCCGTTGGCAGTGAGTCAATCCAGTTTGCATTTGCGTTGCGCCCGCCGGCTGATTTTCCAGGGGCATCATTATAGCAGCGGACAGTTCAGAGAAGTGCAGAGATAACCGTCATGTCGATGCCTTTTCTCTGGGACAGTAGATGATACAGACACGGACTGGAACTATCTCTGCCTATCATTGGAAAAGCATTGTATGCTGGTGTGTAGCCGCCGGCAGTGTCGCCTCTGGTCTCCACAGGCATCTAGGTACACACAATGGTGAGGGAAAAAACAAAGGGTATGTCTCTAGGCTTGCCGTGCTATTTGTTTCATGCAAGGCAATCCAGGAAAAAGTGCGAAGACTGTCTTGCTGAGTGTTTTCCCGCAGCAAGGAATGCATGACGACATTTACCAGAACCCCCGCGACGATTAACATGTAGATAGGGGGCGGGGGAATTGGAGACGGAAAAGGGGTGCTAGGACTCCCGCTATCCACAGTCCTCAGCAGTCTCTTAAACTATTTTCATTCTTGGATGAGCGCCCAATGTCTGTATCTTACAACCCGGTGTCTTTTTGGTTCACGGAACAGCTCATCAGTCTCTTCCCCACCCCAGCACGAGAATGAAAGTTAATAAAAGCAACTTGAGATACTTACAATGTCACCCTTTTGTGTTATGCTGCTGTGGGCGTGCCGATGCTGTGAAGGCAATGCTAGCTAAGAGCATTAGAGCTTTGGCACAGTGCGTATCATAGACATGAGTTAATCTGAGGTGTTTATTGTAGTTGAAATCCGCTCCTCTCACCTTCCTGTGGTAGATGGTAACAGTACTATGTAGACACAAAACTGTTACCGTCTCATCTCTTGTTGTTACACCTCATCAGTAAATGGGAGGGACAAGAACCGGATTAATACCCTGTGAATTTTTGAAGGAAATGGGGATTGACTCACTTGGACGAGTCAATGCCTTGCCCTTCCGGTTAATAAAAATAGAAGTCAGTCAGACAAGAATAGGATTACAGTGTATTTAAATCAGTGTATCACCAGCACAGCGGCCTCCGCATCAGTATTCACAGAGGAAGCGCTGCAAGTAACGCAACCGTTGCTTCCCACTCATCTGTGCTAACGCGGCAGTGACCCCCCGCCCATGTTGGCATAGATGTATGAAGATGCATGAATAAGATTCACTGATAGTTAAGTGAGATTACAATCGAAGTGGAGCAGCCTCACAGGGGTATGACAGTCATGCAGTTAGAGGATCCTTCCTATGAATTTCTTTCTTTGGGCGGAACAAGAGTCCACTCTCGAAAGGTACTGTCTACATGCCGATTATTTCGACTTACTAATCCGATTACAAAACAGATCTAATAAATCGGTTTAGAGCGCGTCACAGTGGATCACAAAAATCGTTTGTTGGTCCATGGTCCAAAGTTACATAGATATCAGGAGCGGGCACTGTGGTATGTTCTCAGCTATCCCAGTTCCCCTTCCGTGTTAGAGCACTAGTGCCTGATGGGGCTAAAACATTGCCCGGTGGTGCTGGGTACAGGCCTCCACCTCTCCTTTGTGAGGCAGCAGACACCTTTTGCGCATTTTTCGCGGAGTGCATTCAGCAAAACCCCATAGCACAGCAATTCATTGGACTCTTGAGATACAAACGGTATCCTGACGTTGTCAACACCTCGCGACGCTCGTTCTGACTATACTGAAATGAACTGCAAGGCAGGAGGAGGAGGAGGCCAGCTATTTGCATGAGCAGCGGGCAGCGATGACGAGATGAGGCAGAATTCTCCAAACGCTGCCCCAGTTTTGGAGCTACTTGCTATTAAACGGGGCATCTTCTCCCCATTGAAGCGAATTTGCGCACGGGAAACAAGCACAGACGGTGGACCGGCTTCTTTTACGTTGTGGGACATTCGCAGTGGCTGCGAACTTCGCATACATAAGACGCACTTTCTTAGAACTTTGTGAATGCTTTCCCTGCCCTGAAACGCCATAATACAACATGAGACAGCCTCACAGTGGAGAAGCAAGTGGCATAGCCCTCGGAGGCTTTGCAACCGCCAGACAGCTTACGGTCAGTCGTGGGAATCAATTGGAATGGTGGGTAAATGCTACTGTGTGGGGCTGCGATGATGCAAGTAGCAAAAGCAATCATTAGCTTTGCTAGCTACGCAAAGGTGTGACCTGGGAACTGCAAGGTGATACTGGAGGCTCTTGCTGCAATGCGGTTTTCCGAACTGTGGTGGGCCATAGATGGAACCCATATCCTACCTTGGCCCCAGAACACCAGGGACCAGTACGTGACCGCAAGTACTTTCAATGGTCTCGCAAGCACTGGTGGACACAGCGGACGTTTCACCACATCCCGTGGGATGGCGCACGAAGGTTCATGACGCTCGCCGTTTCAGGACCTGTCTTAAACGGCTGCAGTCAAGGGAATTACTTCCCAGACCAAAATAACCGTTGGACTGGTTCAAATCCTTAGTGTATCCTGGGGGACCACCTATCCCTTATGCCATGGCTCATGCAAGCCTACACTGGGCAGCACTGACAGTGGTGCAGGAGCTGTTCATACCGGCTGAGACAGTGCGCTGGATGGTGTAGATGTGCATTTGGCGCCGTTATAAAGGGGTCGCTGTCGCGATATTTACTCGCTCAGACCTCAGCCAAACAATGTCCCGCTCTATGCTGGGCTTGCTGTGCTGGCCCACTAGCTTTTGGTAGACTAAGGGAGACATTATGGCTGGGTGGGAGGCTGACGGCAAATCACCGCCGCTGAGTACAGCAGCCAGAGACCAGGGCGATTAGAAGAGCAAACCTCGAGCGCTGCGAATCGAGAAGCCTGAAACGAGTTCAGCACGGCCCAGGTACGGTGTGCTCTGTTTGCTTTCCCTGATGAACCCTCCGCACTTGATGGACTTATTCCAGTGTAAGACCCCCCTCCCCCTTTTGATACAGGTTGGCGAAGGAATAAATTCAGTGTCGTTTAGAACATTATTTATTTGCTTATAATAGTAAGCTATGCTCTTTAAAATCATGTGTTTTCCTTACTCTATTTTCCCTGTAAGCAACCACCCTCCCCCTTTCGTGCATTCTTCATAAAAGGAACTCATTAAAAGATGGCAAGAATAGAAAGGTATTCCTGGCTGCTGTGCTTTGGAAGGAGGGTGAAGGGAAAGGCACATAAGACATTCGGTAGTCGTAATTACCGCCTTTTCCTTGAACCTCCAGGGGGGTTGGGAGTGAGGCGGGTGCAGAAAGCCTTCCCCCACGCTGTTCTTACACGTACTGGCGGGTTGAGGGAGTTTGGGACTGGGCTTGTCAGGGAGTGATACAGGGCTGTCAGCGGTCACTCTGCTACTCGCTGTCTCTTCTAAGTCCACCATGCGTTGGAGATTTCAGTTGAGAACGCAGGCAATCCCGTTGCATCTCGCCACACGCTGGTTTCCTGCCCTAGCCTTAGATCGTTCACTGCATCTTTCCTGTATACTTGCTACCACATCCTCCAATCAGTCTGTTTATTCCTCTCATGCGTGTGACTTCATAATCTGTGCGACATTTATTAGCGTTTCTTCCTACGCCGGATTCGAGCACGCCCTCGTGAGGCATTAGGGATTAGCAGAAGATGTGCACTGCATGGGGAGGCAACCAGGTGGGATGAAGTATGTGGAAAAGAATACCTTTTCAGAGTCAATGATACTAACTCTTCAATAGGACATATCCACCTTACAGACACAGGTGGATCTCTTATACAGGGCGCATTGCATCGTTTAATATTTCAGTGTATGTGTGACCTGGTGTGGCACACACACGACGCAGGTCGGGCAACCTACGTCCACGCGGGCTGATGGTAAGTAAGGCTTAAAGTTTGACTTCTCCTGCCGTTCATATACCCAGTGATCTATGTGATGCCTTGTTCCTGTTAGAGAGGACCTGCAAGAGCCGGAACACCCCCTCTTTCACATCCACCCAACAGCGCATGCCTCCTATATATACCATCGCTGTAGTGATCCCCTACTTCCCCCCGCAAGCGCGTTGTCTGGTAGCTGAGGAAGAATACTGCTGTGCAGATGCTGAAAACTACAGTGCTTCCTCCCTCCCATCCCCCGCTCTGGCCAGTAGCAAAAATCACAGTCTGCCCCCTATTTCATTCTGATTTTCTACAAGGTAACAATGGATAATACTCTCTCCTGACATTACCACCGCAGAAGGCACGTCGTTTGGTTTATGCCAATGCCTTCAGTGCCAAGCTTCATGCCTGCAGTACCAAAATGTCTTGCACAATGCATGGGTTTTGAAGTTACCTACTTATGGGGGAACGAGAAGGCTCCTTGGCCAGAATGTTCATATAGCATAAGGCTTTTGAGTTCCTCCACGATCGCTCATGGTAGATTAATTTGGAGGTATTTCGCTCAGCCCCAGACATGTTAACGAACATTTTTCTGTAACTGTACATGCGCGCACTGCAGCATAAAGCCTGGTTCATGCGATCTAAAAAACCATGTTTTTAAATTCGTGTTTGATACAGAATGAGGGACACTACCGGAGGTCGCTTCCATGGCTTCACTGTCTGGGTTGTCGCTTGGGAGCGCGAGGACTGTATTCTGGGTCTCAAAAATCCTGGCTTTGGGTTCGGATTGCTGTGGCTATCACCCGGTCCATTTCTATCCAGCATCTTCTCTCCTCTTCCCCTCGACATCCTCAGAAACACTTGATATTCAATCCCTAAGTCGAATCCACGACAGGGTGGGGCATCGGTAGCGCTGACCCCAAAATTGTGCAAGGATTCAGTGAGACGCATGATTTTGGCTCAGAGCCTGACACTTCCGTTTGTTTCTGGCTTTCTTGGTACCCTGTCTAAGCCTCCTTCACTTTCACTCGGCACGTGCAGGGAGTCCCTGCCTGTGCCCTTTTTCAGCCATCAGATTTTGATATTCTTTCAAAACTTTTCTTTCGTCTTTGGAAGCGTGCTGGAGCCTAGTCCTCACCCCAGATACGATCAAGTCCGCAACCTCCTGTGTGCAATGGCTGGCGCTCTTCTGATTCACAGGAGACTGCATTGCACCAGTGCATCTAGAGCTCTGTGTGCATCACCTGTGTGTGTGCTGACCTCACGTGGAGCAATCAGGAAATGAATCAAAATTCGCGGGAATAGGCTTTCCTGTTTACCTGCCAGTGCATCACATGTGTAGTGTCCGATGCTATCTCATGAGTGCCCTGTAAATGTCTGAAATCCACATGTGGAGATGGCCTCCTTGGGTGCAGAGTCAACGCTCCCTTCTTGTTCCTAAATTGAGTAATCTCGCCTGCTTCATAGCCCAGGCTGCTTCTTTCTTCTTTTTTCCTGATTTTATGTTGTTTTTTCTTCCCCCCCCCCGGGTTATGTCACGAATAAGTCTATGGTCTTATTCTTGTTTAGTTCCTCACGACTGCAACATTACAATGGGGGGCGGCCCCTGCCACGGTAAGCTGCGGAGGTTGGGAGAGAAGTGAAGCAATGGGTGCGGTCTTGCAGGACAACCCCTGTTAAGACGCCAACGGAGTAGCTGCGCTCTCTAATACACTTGCTCTCTTTCAGAGGGTAGCCAGTGTAGTCTGGCACTGTAAGCAGCAGAGAATCCTGTGGCACCTTTATAAACTAACAGACGTCTGATTATCTATAAGTTGCACAGGATTCTCTCTGCTGCGTTTGATTCTTTTTAGGAGGACAGACTTATTTTGTAGAACCATAAGGAGGATTGACATCCGTTGGCCAGTGAGTCAATCCCGAGTTGCATTTGCGTGCGCCCGCGGCTGATTTTACCAGGGGCATCATTGATAGCAGCGGACAGTTCAGAGAAGTGAGAGATAACCGTCATGTCATTGCGTTTTCTCTGGGCAGTAGATATACAGAACGACGGTAAACTATCTCTGCCTATCATTGGAAAGCATTGATATGCTGGTGTGTAGCGCTCGGCAGTGTCGCTCTGGTTCTCCACAGGCATCTAGTAAAAATGGTGAGGGAAAAACAAAAAGCGGTATGGTCTCTAGCTGCCGTGCTATTGTTTCTGCAAGGCAATCCGGAGGAAAAAGTCGACAGACTGTCTTGCTGAGTGTTTCCGGCAAGCAAGGAATGCTGACGACATTTACCCAGAACCCCCGCGACGACTTACATGAAATCAGGAGGCGAGGGGATACTTGGAGGAACGGAAAAGGTGCTGAGGACTCCCGCTATCCCACAGTCCTCAGAGTCTCTGAAATATTTTGCATTCTTGGTGAGCGCCCAATGTCTGTAGCTTACAACACGGTTCTTTTGGTTCAGGAACAGCTCTCAGTTCTTCCCCACCCCACACGAGAAATGAAAGTTAAAAAAGCAATCCTTGAGTACTTACTGTCACCCTTTTGTACGAATGCTGCTGAAGAGGCGATGCTGCAGCACTGAAGAGCATTAGAGCTTTGCACAGTGGATACATAAGCCATGAGTTAATCTGTAGGTGTATTGTAGTTGAAATCCGCATCCTCTCCCCTTCCTGTGGTAGCTGGAACAGTACTATGTAGACAGCAAAACTGTTTACCGTCTCGATCTCTTTTGTTAACCTATCAGTAATGGGAGACAAGACCGGATAATACCCTGTGCAAATTTTTGAAGGAAAATGGGGATTGACTCACTTGGACTGAGTCAATGCCTTGCCCTTCCGGTTATAAAAATCGAAGTCAGTCCAGACAAGAATAGGATTACAGTGATTTAAATCAGTGTATCAACAGCACAGCTGCCTCCGCATCAGTATTCCAGAGGGAGCGCTTGCAAGTAACGCAACCGTTGCTTCCACCATCTGTGCTACGCGGCAGTGACCCCCCGCCCTGTTGGCATGATGTTATGACAGATGCATGAATAAATCACTGACTAGTTAAGTGAGATTACAAGAGGGCGAGCAGCCTCTCCAGGGTATGACAGTCCCATGCAGTTAGGAATCTTTCTTACACAAAGAGAAGTGGGTCTGATGAAAGCTCAGCCCCCAGGTGATAAGATAAGACAGTTACCAGCCGTTCTGTACCATCCACTGTCAGAAAAAGGGAGTCATTCCCATTTTCAACCCAGAGCCCCAGCCAGACTCAGCCAGGACACTCACTGGGGCGACCGTCTACCACTGGGGAGGGGCAGAGGAGCGGATACTGCTCTTCACCGCAGCAGCATCGCGTCTGCCAGCAGCTTCATACACAGAGGGTGACTTTCAGTAGTCAAGGAATTATTTATTTTACTTTTCTTTCACGTGCTGGGTGGGGGAAGAGACTGACGAGCTGTTCCGTGAACCAGCAAGACACCGGATTAAGCTACAGACATTGGGCGCTCAGCCCAAGAAATCAATCTCCACACGAACCCTAATCCGAGTTATCACTATCGAATTTAGCGCTACTCCTCTCGTTTGGGAGGAGTTCCGAAATCGATTTAAGGAGCCGTTTAAGTCGATATTAATGACGAAATCGTGTGAACGGATACAGCGTTAAATCGGTATATCAGCCATTAAACCGATTTAAAGTCGCAGTGTAGACCTGGCCTGAGTGTTCAACAGACCTAGCCTCTGAAAGGTTGATAGTGTTAGTTGAATGTGTGCCTCCATCTCAGATCTGGACTGGCCTCTGACCAGCCAGTCTTGGAGGTAGAGATACACCTGCACCCTTTGTTTTCTCAGGAAGGCCGCGACCACTGCCATGTACTTTGTAAAGACCCGAGGGGCTGATGACAGACCAAAGGGCAGCACCGTGAACTGATAGTGTACTTGTCCTACATTGAACCAGAGGAATCTCCTGTGGTCTCGAAGAATCGAGATGTGAAAGTACTCATCATTCAAGTCAAGAGCAGCATACCAGTCACCTAGATCCAAGGAGGGGATAATGGAGGTAAAGGAGACCTGGTGGAACTTCAGCTTCCTTATGAATTTGTTGAAGTTTTGCAGGTCTAGGACGAGTCTGAGACCACCCCGGCCTCGGGTATTAGGAAATACCTGGAGTAAAACCCCTTGCCCCTTAACTCCAGACAAATCTCTTCTACCACTCCCAGCTGCAGAAGCATTTGTACTTCTTGAATTAGAAGTTGCTTTTGGGAAGGGTCCCTGGAGAGGGATGGGGAGGGTGGGTGGGAAGGAGAATGGGAACTGAATTCAAGTGTATCCCAGTCTTATTGTGCGAAACACCCAGTGGTCTGAATTGACCCATGCCTGAAAAAAAGAGAGAGATAGTCAGTCCGCAAAGATGGGGAGGAAGGATCCCGAAAGAGGACTGGCATTCCATCCTCGTGGATACCTTAAAAAAGCCTACTTGGCACCTGACCTTGGCCTAGCCAGCCCTGATCTGTGGGCCAACAAGGATTGGGGAGGGAGCCACCTCTTATAGCCCCTGCCCTGCTTTCTACCATAGTCCTGCCTTGGCTGCAACTGGTAGAAGCGAGGCAATGGCTGCGGTTTGAAGTGTTTTCTCAGTGGGGTGGGGATATGCAGACCCAGAGACTTTAGCATGGCCCTGGAGTCCTTTAAACTGTGCAACTTGGCATCCAACGCTTGGAAAACAAGGATGTGCCCTCAAATGGTAGGTCCTGGATCATTTGCTGCATTCACAAGGGAGGCTCAAACCCTGTAACCAAGAGGACCTTACCACCACAGCCAAAACTATGGTCCGTGCGGCTGACCATGAGCCCCATCCAGAGCTGCTTGCAGGGGACACCTCAACCAAAACTGAGAACTCTGCCTTGGAGTCCTAGGGCAGTAACTCCTTAAACTTCATCAATGTGCCCCAGGAGTTAAAAGTTGTATCTTCTAAAGAGCACCTGCTGGTTAGCAATATGAAGCTAGAGCTCCCCTGTGGCACAGAACTTCCTGCCCAGGAGATCCAGCTTTTCAGCATCCTTAGCTTTAGGGGTAGGTCCCTGTTGCCCCTGCCTCTCACGCTCATTCTCTGCCCCCCCCCCCCAAAAAAAAAGGGCAGCCCAAAAAAAACCATATTTTGACAAACAAGCAGCTTAAGGTTCTTGTCCACACAAACTGAACGTCTCCCAAACATCAGCTCAAGATGATTCTTGTGCAAAAGAAATGGCTGTAAAAGCGGAGAGTAAACGCCTCAAATCCTTTCTCCCTTTCTCTCTACCAGCATCATCAACACTTGAACAAGAAAGGAAACAGCACTGGGGGGAAGAGGGGGAGATCCTGACTGAAAGACTCAGCCAGTAAGACTGTTTGAACTTGTGGTGAGAGAGACCTTTACTTTGAATTCACTTAGCTTGTTAAGTTAGGTATTAGCTGTGTTTTACCTTCTATTTCTTTGTAATCAATTCTGACTTTTATGCCTCGTTACTTGTAATCACTCAAAATCTATCTTTTTGTAGTTAGTAAATCTGTTTTATTATTTTAGCAAAACCAATGTATTTGGACTGAAGCATTTGGGAAACAGGATTTGTGCATATCATTTTCTATTAATGAGAAGACAGACTTTATATGAGTTTGCATTGTTCAGAAGGGTGCTGGGCAGTACAAGTTGCACACAGTTTTGGGAGAAGGTCTGGGACTGGGAGTTTGCTGATGTTGCCCTGCAGTGTAATTCAAGAATGGCTGGCTATAGCACTCATACTACATAGCTGGGAGTGATTTACTTGCTGGAGGCTGTGTGTGAGCAGACAATGGGTGGTTGCTCTCACAGCAAAGCACTGTAAAAGGCACCCCAGGTTGGAGTACTGAGGGGACACAGATGTCCATAAATCCAGATTGAATCTGGGTAATGTCACACATCCCCAGAGGTCTCACCACCTATTAGGCCTCTAACCACTACGTACAACTCCAAATATGTAGAAGAGAGACCTGAAGCTCAAAAGTTTCTCTCTCTCACCAACAGAAGTTGGTCCAATAAAATACACTACCTCACCCACTTATCTTTCTACTATCCTGGGACTGACACGGCTACAACTACACTACATAAGAGTATGTGTGACATAATTCAAGATCTAAAACAGCTCTCATATTTAATTCATTTCCCCAACAAGATTATTGGCTTGAGTGCAGGGCTGGCTCCAGGCACCAGCTTATCAAGCAGGTGCTTGGGGCGGCCACTCCAAAGCAGGGCGGCACTTTCAGGTATTCGGCGAATGGTCCCTCATTCCCACTGGGAGCAAAGGACCTCCTGCTAAATTGCCGCAGATCGCAATTGCGGCTTTGGGGGGGGGGGGCGGGGGGGCTGGTTGGGGCAACAAAACCCCTGGAGCCAGCCCTGGTTGAGTGCTTATTGATTTGCTTGAAAAAGATCACCTACGAATAAGAAAATAAGTTGAAATCAGTTAACATTTCTTCCCCACAGAAAAAACTTTATCCCAAAGTATTATGCTTTGAGTAATTCCTTCAATTCCTGATCTGTATATGGAGTCTAGGCATGAAGATTTCAAAGCAACAGTTACAAGAAAGCTTGAATCAAACTCTCACCTATTTTCTTACTTCGCTCTTCTCCACGATTGTGTGCAATAATTGGAGAGTATATGAAGGGACTTTTGGCTGACATGTTCTGACCCAACAAACTTTTCATTTTCTGTGGCCGAAGACTGATGGGGAGATTCAAGAGTTTCACAGATCTGTTAAATAAAAATGTAAACAGCATTTTTAAACTGATTATTTTTACTTCAAAAGGGAATTGTTGGCAAATACTGATTACTCCTTACATTTTTATAATGAACATGGTGTCTGCAATGAGGGAAAAATGAAATATAAAGTAAACCAAGGGTCTGAAGGAAAACCAAATATCATTTCAGAGGAAAACTGCAAACATACATAAAATCAGAAAAATATAATGAGGAAGAGGTGCCAAGGAAAAGATGTAGAGGATCATCATTTCCTTAAGAAAATGACCCTTAAGAAAAAATAAGTCCAGTGATTTTAAATGTATGAAATTTAGGTAGCTAAGCACTGATGATGGATTCTCTAAGCCCCACAAGCCAAGCATTTGAAGGGAGTCTCTAAAATTTTCAGCAATAAGCACTGGACAGCGAGTAGCTTTGCTGCAGTTAGCACAGAGTTTTTGGGCCCAGCTAGAACTTGGATAGAACTGCTGCTGTGACAACTGGGGACTACAAGTTTACCTTGATTATGTGCTCAACAGTAAAAGGTGAGTGAAAGTTCAAAAGATGTCACAATAACCTATAACAACAAATGTTGATGGGAAAAGATGATCAATACCCCCCACAACACACCTTTCAAGACCCACGGGTCCTACACATGCCTATTATAACATGTATACCTCATCCAGTGCACTAAATGCCCAAATAACTATGTAGGTGAAACCAGACTGTCACTAAACTCTCAGATTAAGTCTCACAGGAAAAAAATAAAGACAAACACTATCACCAATTGTCATAAACAGATAGCTAAGGGTTAATGTTTCTTTTACCTGTAAAGGGTTAACAAAGGGAACCAAACACCTGACCAGAGGACCAATCAGGAAACCGGATTTTTCAAAGTGAGGGAGGGAACTTCTGGGTGTGTTTTGTCTTTGTTCTGTCTGTTTGTTTCTCTCGGCTATGAGGGAAGAGCTTTTTTTTTTTCTATCTCCAAGCTTCTTTCTACCCTTCTGTTCCCAAGTTGTGAGTACAAAAGGAAAAGCAATAGGTTTATATTGTATTTTGTATTTACATGTGTGGAGTTGCTGGAATGTTTAAATTGGATATCTTTTTGAATAAGGCTGATTATTCATATTTTCTTTTAAGCAATAGCCCTGTGTTATGTCATCTTGATGCAGTGATCATGTCATGTGTTTTTTCTTTCTTTTTTATATAAAGCTTTCTTTTTAAAACTTGTTGGATTTTCTTTTCCTAGTTAAGGCAAGGGGATAGGAATCTCTGTGCCAGGAGTACTGTCTCTCTCAGGGAAAGACTGGGAGGGGGGAGAAGAAGGAGGGGGGAAGGTAAATCGTCCTCTCTGTTTTGTGTTTCAAGGGATTGAAGCAGGGAAATCTCCTAGTATCCCCAGGGCGGGAAAATCTGGGAGGAAGTAAAGAGCAGGAAGGGAAGTGGGTTATTTCCCTTTGTTGGAGGCTCAGGGCATCTGAGTCTTGGGGGTCCCCCAGGGAAAGGTTTGGGGAGACCAGAGAGTTTATCAGGTACTCAGAATCCTGATTGGTGGCAGCGAGATAAGATCCAAGCTGGTAATTAAGCTTGGAGGTTCATGCTAAGCACCCAGATTTTGGACGCTAAGGTCCAGATTTGGAACAGAGGCTTATTACACCAATCGACAAACAGTGTTCACTATCTGACCTCTCAGCCCTCATCCTCAAAGGAAACCTGCACTACTACTCCAGAAAGACAAGCTCAGGAGCTTAAATTCATAACTTTTCTAGACACTAAAAATTACAGTATTGAAAGACACTGGATTTATGGATTTGAATGGTCTCTTAGAATATGTGTAACCACTTACACTAAACAATCTTGTATTTAGTTGTGACATTCTAGGTATTCTACTCATGTACCAGCATAGTGCTTCAGTGTAGACACTGAGGTTCTCTCATTGGCGTTGGTAATCCACCTCCTTGAGAAGAGGTAGCTAGGTCAACAGAAGACTGCCTCTGTAGACCTAGCATTGTCTAAATCTGAGGTCAGATCAGCATAGCTACGTCTCTCAGGGAGTGTGGATTTTTCTCTTCCCCAAAAGAACAGTTATCAGCATCTTTAGTAGTATCTAAAAGAATGTCAAACAAGGGTTTTTTCCTTCTACACACATTCTCCAGCTAATGGAAAAGGGAACAAGGGATATAGTTAAAGTATTTGAAATGTTAAGTATTGAATAAAGTTTTCTTTAACTGTTTTTCTTTCTTTCTTGTATCTTTAATAAAAGACTTAGGATTTGCATTGGTGTGGTTGCCATGGTGCTAAGCAGGCTGAGGTTTCTGTATACCAAACCCTGAATCTTGTTTAATGTTGGACAGTTTCAGAGTCATGACTCTTTGGGCCCCTTTATTCCTTCTAAATTAACACAACACTGCTTTATACAAAATGTAATAAAAATAAGTTTCCAAGGAAGGAGACTAAAGTAGAATCTACATTAGTTTAAGAGACAGATTTGCTTCTGGAGGTGGAGGAAGTGGACTGGGAATTGTCAGAATATGGTAAAAAAGCATAACAATAAATAAGGTAACAAATGGCCACCATATTAGACCAGTTAAAATTGGGGGGGAGAATGTTCTTACAGAAGGAAAAACACCAGACTCTAATAATGATAGAAAAGAGATTAAATAATTTAAAGTGTCAGAATACAGTTGGTGAATATTTACTTAAATCAGATTTACTTGGAGGGATGATAATTAATGACATGTAAAGGCACCACATATAGATTTTGTTGTAGCTTTTTAACTGCAACTTTTTAAAGTTAATCACATGTGAATTTACCTGGTGAAAATAAACCTTACTCAAGTCAGGAATGGTGAGTCATGGAAGTTACAGTCAGGACTGTGTATGTTTAAAGACACTGCACTTCAGCCCTAAACTTCAACAATACTCCAGTCTCGGGACCCTAATGTTTAAACATACAAGATTTATGCCTTCCGTAAAACAGCCACTAGAGACAATGATTCAATAAAATTCCCTGTATATCCAAAACATGTCTTCAGGAGTATGAAGCAAATACTGTACTACTATGCAAAGTTTGCTTTAAGATAACGTTTTTTCCCCCCCAAAGAACTTCAGTTCACAGTGCAAACGATCATGCTGAAAAATTCTTTGATAATGCCACAATATACCAAGGAGACTCTGTGTATTACAATGTGATTAGATTTTAATATTTTATGAAGTTATTCACCAGACATAACTCTAGCACAGATACACTGAGGAAGAAGAAATTTGTCTCAGATAATTGTAAATGGCAGAAGGCCAGAGAAACACAAATTACCCATAATTACTTTTTGTTGGGAGAGAGAGAAAAGTAGTTATGTTTTAGGGATATTAAAGTAATTTTGCATCCTTTACAGTGCAGTAAATGAATGACTTGAATTATAATGTTACACAATTATCCACAATCTCAAAGAGTAAGTATTTATTAGCCAGGGGATGGAAACAGTTTAAGTACAGAGACAAATGCATTTGGTTGTAAATTTCTGCACAATAGAGACACAAACATACTCTAACAAAAAGACTATAGCATACATCTCAGAAAACAAAATCTGTTGTAGAAAATTACTTGGAACCTTCAAGCTGATGTGTTACTGTAATAAAACTGTAGGAGAAATTATACACATATTATCTCTGCCCTATAAAAAACAACTTCTAATATAGTTGTGAGGGTGGGTGAGAGTGAGCAACAGGGAGAGGGGATGGAGTGAGCAGGGGTCAGGGCTTCAGAGAGTGGGAAGGGCAGGGGGCGGGACAAGGGCTGAGCAGGGGGGCTTAGTGGTCCCTGAACATTTTAAAATCAAAATGGGGGGCCTCAGGTTGCTAAAAAGTTTGAGAATCACTGATTTAGAAGTAGCTACTGAGGGGAGAAAGACCTTGTCCTCTTTTCTGGAGTCTTTCCCTGCTTAGATCATTGTTTCCCATATCCCCTGGGCTTAAATGCTTTGACTCAATTCCCAGTATAGAAAGGAGAGGAACAATAGACTCTTGGTGAGTCTTATCTGGTGTACCAACTTTGACAATGTCTTTGAAGGATAAGCTAAAAGCAAAGATCTGGGCCTTCAATTTAGGATTTGACATTTCAGAAGTAAATTCACTGGTGCTTCATTAAGAAGGGGTCAAGTAACTAAAGTTTCCCGTATGTGGATAAATTTCACATTCCCTCCTAATCCAGGTAATAAATGCAACACAAAGCAAACAACTCTGAAGCAAGAGTCTGTCACCACAGGCACTTTAAGCATTGTATATGTTGGTCAATAAGCAACATCTTGCTACTGGCAAGATGCACTTCTTAAAAAAAAAAATCTCAGTGTTCCTCAAGATTGGAAATTTTGTTCTAATCCTAACCAAATGCTACTCAATAGTAAAAAACCTAAATACTAAACTGAATTCCTTACTCCACAACTACAATTTGTGAAGAAACAGGATAACTACAGAGAGTGATTCTATGACCATTTTGACAGGCAAGAAGAAAAGAACTGGGGACAGCTAAATGAAAGTGTTAATTTACTGATGTTTGGAACATTCAGATATCCAGTCCAAGTTTGGGTCCATCATAATGGTTTATAATTCAGTGTTTCCATTACTTGTGAGCCACAATATGCACTTTCAAGAATGGAGACCTGCAGAGGCAATTTAACGAGGAAAAAGGCTTGCCATGTTTTTTCTTACACCAACAACCCCTTGCTCAAAATAACTGTCTGTGTTTACCTAAATGAATAAGCTCCCCTTGAGGTTCATTAACTAAATTAACTTATTTATCAGTCACTTATTTCAAGAACTGGAAAGGGTTTTGCAAATATTTTTCCTAGTTTAATTTACATTCTTAGAAGTGGTATACTTGAAGCTTAGTTAATTAAAGGATTATGGTTTCATAAAAGTAGTGTGTTTTATAAACAGGGATTTCTGAAGCCATCTTAAATAAGAATTTCAGAACACAAGAAAGTTACATTCTAGAATACCAGGCTATCAAATTTATGCTGACAAACATAATTTATTCAAATGAAGTAATTATTTTTCACATTACACTGGAAAATCTTAGATATTTACCTTATGGGGAAGCCAGAAGGCCACAACCAGAATGGGGACCCCTGTACTAGATGCTTTACAAACACAGTTAAACATGGTCCCTTGTCCTAGAAGACTTACTAATTGAAGATATGATTCAACAAATAAGTTAAATAGGATCAAAAGATGATGGTAACAGTAATGAAATGGTTACATAAACCAACCATCTAGACTACAAAGTCTGTGTGTTTTTATTCTGTTTCTCATTAATTTTCATTCTACTAATATTACTACTCTTTTCTTGGTACCAAAAGTCCTGCATATTGAAATTCACAATGACACTCCACGTTGAACGTGAGTCTACTTTGAACACTGTTCACAGTGGGATCACTGTATTTTTTTGCTGAGCATTTGCCTTCCCTGCTGAAGTTCCTTGTTGGAAAAACAAATATCTTCCTTTGCCTTCTTTTCCATTAGTGCTCTCCTATAACATTTCCTCCCACTCCAGTACCTCCATATGTTCCTATCTAAATTAGATGACAAATTACTTAATGAAAGGACTTTGAGCAATGCACCACATATGTAAATAATGTGGGCTAAGATGTCTGAAGGGGCTTAACAGAGTTAGGCAACCTATTCCAAGTCAATTGAAGTTAAGTGTCTAACTCCCTTCAACCTCTGAAAAGCCCATCTTAAAATGGGCAACTTTTCTTGGCTCAACGGTTATTTTTAATTTTGATTTTCACAAGATTCTGATATAAATTTAAAGACAAGGGAAAATTCTGCATCATTCAAAGAATCTCATTTGGCTCAACCATTCTAAAGGAATAGAGTTTATGCTTCTGTGTTTTTATCTCAGAACTCCAAATTTAACAGGTTTCAGTGTCATTATGGACAACAAATTATGCAAATTGATAAAATCTAATGACTATCTAGTTTAATTTTCAATACTACAAGACGAGCTTTAAATGTTACATACAGACATTTGCAATGCACCATTTTATATAGCCTTACCTTACAATAGGTAGCTTGGTGAACGGCACGGGGGGTAACCTCAAACCTTCTGGAAGTGTGATGAACTCCATCGTCCCAGGACATTTTGATGTATAGTTTTCTAAGCTTTGTGTTACATCCTTCTTTTCTAAAAGAGAATGAGATCTCAGCTGAGTTGCAACATCAAGGCAAAACAGGTTGAGTTAACAATGAAGCTGCCTTAGCTTTTACTTTACTTGCTTTGATATTTATGTCAGATGCATGACTGTACTGTAATGCCATCATTTTTATTTAGTTTCCTTTGCTCTTTACAGCCCATATACAGTGGGCCTCACTGCATATGCTAAAATGTGTGTCATATCAAACACACAGCAGCAACTGCATTCTGACTAAATCCTACTTAAGCAGAAGTTTACAAAGTAAAAACCATACCAGTAGTAATGCTTATTAAAATGATCCGTAGACTAATTGCTTATTAGAGAAAGCAGACATTTTTGCTGCACATACTTCATCGTTTTTCAAACTTCAATTTACATGTAGTTGTCTATGTAGGTTTTCTCCTTTTTCAAAACAGCCAGAACAATCATTACAACTTACCTACTAATTCTATACATATACACACACAGAGGACTAATGGCCTCAAGAAGAGTTTATCTAATTTGTTCACAGAACGATGCTCAGAGTCAACTATCACTATAGATTATAGTCAATTACAATATTCACTTAGACAAAGAAAAAATTAATTGATTTCAATAGTATTGTGTTGAAACTACAGCAAATTTTAAAAATTACATGTGGTCCTAATTTGAAAACAGCCAATCAGGGCAAGTTTTGCTTCTGTTTTTTGTTTGATTAAAAAGGCTGAAAGCAGGTAACTTGAATATCAAGTATCAAATCAATATTAATTGAAACAAACAAGTTATATAATTTGGATGACTTATTTTGCATATAAAGCATATTACAGCAATGATGTGTCAAATACTTTCAACAGGTATGGTTAGCTAGCTTCCAGTTATTTTGACACTAAGGAGAATATATTATTGCCTTTATATAAATCGATAGTACACCCACACCTTGAATACTGCATACAGATGTGGTGGTCTCATCTCAAAAGAGATATACTGGCACTACAAAAGGTTCCGAGAAAGGCAACTAAAATGATTAGAGGTTTGGAACAGGTCCCATATGAGGAGAGATTGAAGAGGCTATGACTTTTCAGCTTGGAAAAGAGGAGACTAAGGGGGGATATGATAGAGGTATATAAAATCATGAGTGATGTGGAGAAAGTAGATTAAGTAAATAACTTTTCCTTATTCCCATAATACAAGAACTAGGGGTCAACAAATGAAATTAATGGGCAGCAGGTTTAAAACAAATAAAAGGAAGTTCTTCTTCACACAGCGCACAGTCAACTTGTGGAATTCCTTGCCTGAGGAGGTTGTGAAGGCTAGGACTATAACAGCATTTAAAAGAGAACTGGATAAATTCATGGAGGTTAAGTCCATTAATGGCTATTAGCCACAATGGGTAAGGAATGGTGTCCCTAGACTCTGTCTGTCAGAGGATGGAGATGGATGGCAGAAGAGAGATCACTTGATCACTACCTGTTGGTTCACTCCCTCTGGGGCACCTGGCATTTGCCACTGTCGGTAGACAGTATACTGTGCTGGATGAACCTTTGGTCTGACCCAATACAACCATTCTTATGTATTACAGCCATTTCAAAACAAATGTTTGTGTTTGCAAACAACTATTTGCCTCTTGATTAATGATCTGAATGCAGGATTCTGTGTTTCTCCTGTAACAGCAGATGCGATCAACACTGTACAGAAAGCTGTATTCCCTATGTAACAGCTCTTACATTAAAAACATAGAAAAAGGCCCGAAATCAGGTACTGGTGAACAAGGTAGCAAAAAGATATGATTTTCCACTATTTTGTTGTATAATGTACTGGTCCTTTTTGGGTTTTTTTTTTTAAACTCCATACATGTTCTGTTAGTAACTTGGATCCTTTTTTAGAAACAAAATGATAATTCAGAAGAGGGAGAAACAGGTAAAAGAAGGGAAAAGAAAAATGGTAGGAAAAAAGGCTGCCTTCTCTTGAATCCATTCAGAGGTTGGTAGGTAAAAAAGGAATGCAAATTACCTAGATGCTGAACTATCAACACTTAAGATAATATCCCTTTCACTTAACACAACAGAAAATTAACTTTTTTCCTAAATGTACCTGAGAATATGAATAGAAAAAGGAAAAAGCAGAGAAGGAAAGGGTGTCAGACTTTGCTTAGTTTTCAAACTCTATAAAAATAATCTGAGAAGCATCACACAGAATTCTGGGGAAAAAAAATCATCTATTCACTGCAGAAACAGTTTCTATATTTATTTTCTATTATGTGCATAAAACAGGACCTTTTTCACTTGACTTGTATTTGTCCCTCCTAATTCTTCTATAGCTAAATAATCCTCTATTAAATCCTAGAGAAACTTTTGTGATGTCAAGCCAACAGGAACCAAACATCAGATATGGCATAAAACTACACACAATGATAATATTTTACATCAACATCAATTTCCTTAACATATCCCAAGTAATTTATAATAATTGCACAAAATATATTGAGAACAGTTCTACATAAAGTTTTCCAAAGAAAGTTAACTGGTATTACGTTTATTAGTTCACAGCAAAACAAAATTGTTTTTCATTATTTTGAAGTCTAGTACCTAAAAAAATATTAGAATTAGTCATTTATACCACTTGAAATGAGATTTGCATACATCTTCACCTTGTTATGTCTTCTCCCAAAATTCATTTAGAAAGTGAGGAGAACTAATGAATCCTCAAATTACTGACTTGTCAAAATATTTTTGCTGCAGTAACACCTAGGAGATGTCAATCACGTATGAAGACCTCACTCTGCTAGGCACTACACAAAGACCATTCTGTCTTGAAGAGTTTATAAGACCCTCCTTGCAAATTGAATAAACCTATCCTGAAATCAGTACAAACAGTAGCTCCCTCTTGTTGTGTACAATTGCCCAAACAACCATTTCGGCTCCATGAACTTGATGAACTCCTGTCCGGAATAGAGGAACCTGAGACACATGCTGAGATGAACAGCAAGGAAAAGGAGGAGACACAGAGGACTCCACCTATGATGCAAATTAGGATCTATTTGAGATTTCACGGCAGACTAGCCGGTCCCATCAAGCAAGCATGGATGAGCCCGATGAAGAGAAAGGGAACTCATAAGTGCAGTCAACCTGTTCACTGAAGGGTGTATTTTCAATTTGTTCAGTATAATGGCCAAATCCTCATCAGGCAACATATCATATACAACTTTGTATCTTCATTAGGATTTTTCTGCTCTCTTCTTTCCTCTGAGAGTATTGAAACTAGCATGTCACCAACATTCTTTGTTGTCTTTAAAAAAAATATTAAACTGCTTCATGGTGATACAAAGAAGCCTGGTGCGTCTCAAATGTTTGTGCCTTTTTCCAATTAGAAAATCCAAACTATGAGAAAGCTTTTTTATCCATGCACGTAATCAAATGTGGTTTGTGCCTAAAAGCTGTTCAACAGTAGAAACAAAAGTACGCTATGACTAGCTTCAGAATAATGGAGGTACTGAAACGCAAACCAAGACAAACAAAAAGAACAATTTTGTTTTCCAAAGTTACACATAAGGAAAGACTTAAATTGTGGTTAACAAGGTGTCTCCAAAATGCTAACTACCAGGCAGCTGGCATTTGGTTCCTGATGCAGACAATGGTGGAGACAGTTCAGTACTGTAAGTTGATCAACTTTTGTCAGAACTGTTTTCTCTTTTTTAATTCAGTGCTTTCATTTTAGTACCCTGAAAATACACATTTGGTGTTTCGCTCACATGTGTATGACTGAAAAATAAAGACATACAATACATAGGGTTGCCACCTTTCTGATTGCAGAAAACTGAACACCCCCACCCCGCCCTTTCTCCAAGGCCCCACCTCCGCTCACTCCAGCCCCCCTCCCCCTCACTTTCACTCACTTATTTTCATCAGGCTGGGGCACGGGTTTGGAGTGCAGGCTCTGGGGTGCGGCCGACAATGAGGGATGTGGGGTGCATGAGGGGTGTGAGCTCTCAGAGTGAATTTGAGTCTGGGATGAGGTGCAGACTCTGGAAAGGGGCTCAGGACTAAAAAAACCTACTCCAACAAGAGGCATACAGGTTTCTGCACCGAGGATACAGCACTGTGGTGCCAGTGTATACACCATGGCAATTACAGCACTGCAACTGGCCTCCAGGAGGTGTCTCAGAATGCCTCTTCTCATCTCTCTGGGTCATCAGTTTGAACTCTATTGCATTGCCCTCAGGTGACCTATCATCCCCACCCCACACATTGTTTACTCAGTGATGCATGCAGCGGTCTCAGCTCACCTTTCCAGGTGGCCATGCCTGCTCCACGCACCAGGTGATCCCATGCTTGGAGCAATGCCAAGCTGCTGGACCTCATCGGCATTTGAGGAGAGGAGAGGAGGCTGTGCAGTCCCACGTGCACTCCAGCCGTAGGAATTACAATAGTTAGGGACAGATTTCACGATGCCTGATAGAAAGGGGCCATGATCGGGACACACTGCAGTGTAGAGTGAAAGTGAAGGAAAGCGCGCCCACGAGCTGCTGGTTCTGCAAAGAGCTGGACGAGATACTCAGTGGCGACTCCACCTCCACTGTGAAGGCCCCTGTGGATACTTCATTGGCTCGTGTGCCAGTTGAGAGTGGACCAAGCCAGGAGAAGAAAATCTTGGATGAAGACAGGGATGGTGAGAACCAGAGGCAGATGACGACTCAGAGGCCTGAGATGTAAGCAGTTAGAAGCGCTCTTCTACCCCAGAGGAGCCTAGCCAGTCACAGCAGTCAGATCTTGGTGAAGCCCAAACAGGAGAGGCAGCCCCTGGTAAGTGGATCTGATTTTGGGAATTGCTGAAGCGAGTTGGGGGCAGGAGGATTGCAGAAAACAGGCTCGTCTCCCACTGCATGCTTAGTCTGAGTGGCTTTTGATAGACTCCCTCACTTCACAGGAATCTCCCTCAGAGATCTCCAGGAAACTCTCATGGAGATACTGGGCAATCTGCTGCCGCAGGTTCCTCAGCAGAGCTTTGTTTCTTTCCCTATTAACAGTAACTTTCCTGTGTCACTCTGCCGTCATGGGGGGAGCAATTGCTGCACACAGGCAAGCCACATGGGGCCACAGGCTTGGAGAAAACCCTCCCTCGATTCCCTCCTCCTCTCCAGCAGCAAGGTATCTTCCATAATGATCACATCCTGTCGAAAGTGTGGGGACAGGAATGATAACCCCCGCTCCTACACTGCTGGCTCTCCTCAAGAGCCATGTGCCCAGAGGACAGCAGGGTCTGGGAAGAGTGATTTACTCTGTCCCTGTGGCTACTCACCATTTGGGAGTCTTGTGGCTCATGTATGCTTGCCTGGGGTCAGGCACTAGGTGACAGGTGTGAGTGTACTGGCTGTGTTTTAAAGCACTGAATCAGCGTTGTCTGTGTTGCAAACAATACAATTTGAACTTCAGAGATTATCCTGGGATCCCAATCTCCCTCTTTGTTATCAGTGGCGGAATGACTGCACAGAATTGGAAAGTGGCCAAGAAGAACTAAGGAGTCCTTCCTACATGAGGTTATGATGCACTCCACCACCAAGAAACAGAAATTGAAGGAGTGGCGGGACAGAGAAAAGAGAGACTGAAAGGAGAACACGGCACACCAGAAAGCAGCCACTGAGCAGCTCTTAAATGTTATGGAGCACCAAGTGGACACGCTCCAAGAGACACCCTCTCTTCAAACAGAGCAGCTCCATGCCTGCCTTGCCGCTGCTCTTGCAAAAACTCTTTCCCATGTGCCCCACACACACTGCCAACACTGTAACCAACCTCCTGGCTCCACTCTCTACTGGCAGCATTCCACTCCTCCCTTCTCACAGTCCAGGACTGTGGACTACCACTACCCATTGCACTCAACACTCATCTCTCTGCAGTTTGGCCCTGCTCAAGTACAGCACCCGTTGCATCGTACTCAAAAGATGACGACTGGGTATGATCCCTGGACATATACAAATCTGTAGCTGTACCGGAACCCTTCCTCCTCTTGAGGCCTTCCCTTCCCCCTCCCTGCTGAGGGATATTTTTGTTTGACTCTCTCCTCAAGTTATTGTCTTTTATTAAAAGAATTGTGTTGGTTTGAAAGCAATCTTTATTATATGAAGCAACAAAGAATCCTGTGGTATCTTATAGACTAACAGATGTTTTGGAGCATGGACTCTCTAGTCAGACCCTATGCCACCAGCACTCCCAGCTATCTCTGTGACACCACTGATTTCCTGAGGAAACTACAATGCATTGGTGACCTTCCAGAAAACACCATCCTAGCCACCATGGATGTAGAGGCTCTCTACACAAACATCCCACACACAGATGGAATACAAGCTGTCAGGA
>NC_133770.1:292660036-292661554 GCF_003597395.2 Chelonoidis abingdonii
CCACGATAGCTCATGCTCCAAAACATCTGTTAGTCTATAAGATGCCACAGGACTCTCTGCTGTTTTTACAGATCCAGACTAACACGGCTACCCCCTGATACTTATTATATTAAGTGAAAGCAAAAAGAGCATTGCAAAGCAACATACAATAATGTGAAGTCCCCATGTGCACCAATCACCCCCTACCATTACAAGCACTGTAATCCCGAGCATAGTAACAAATATTAGTGGCTTTCAGCTTCAAATTGATCCCTCAAGGCACCCCTGATCTGTATGGCCCCATGCTGTGCCCCTCTAATAGCCCTGGTCTCTGGCTGTTCAAACTCAGCCTCCAGGAGCTGAGCCTCTGCGGCCCAGCCCTGAGTGAAGTTTTCAGCCTCCATAAATATTATGTAGTGTACAGCATGCGGCTATAAGCATAGGAATATTGTCATCGGTAAGGTCCAGCTTCCCGCACAGGCATCGCCAGCAGGCTTTTAAACAGCCAAATGCACACTCAGTCATTCTTCACTTGCTCAGCCTGTTGAACCGCTCCTTGCTGCTGTCAAGTTGCCCCGCGTATGGATTCATAAGCCACAGCATTAAGAGGTAAGTGGGGTCTCCCAGGATGACAATGGGCATTTCGATTTCCCTAAGGTGATCTGGTCTGGGAAGAAAGTCCCTACTTCCAGCTTCTTGAACAGGCCAGTGTTCCGAAAGATGTGTGTGTCATGCACCTTTCTGGACCAGCCCGAGTTAATGTCTGTGAAATGCCCACAGTGATCCACAAGCACCTGGAGAAAAATTGAAAAATACCCCACGCGATTAATGTACTTGGTAGCTAGGTGGTCTGGTGTCAGAATTGAAATGTGCATGACATCTATCACCCCTACGCAGATAGGGAAGCCCATTTATGCAAAGCCATCCAAAATGTTATGCACGTTGCCCAGAGTCACAGGTCTTTCAGAGCAGGATGCGATTAATGGTCCTGCACACGTCCATCAACCAGACTCCAACAATCTACTTTCCCACTCCAAACTGGTTAGTGACTGATCAGTAGCAGTCTGGAGTAGCCAGCTTCCACAGTGCAATCATCACGCGCTTCTCCAGCAACAGGGCAGCTCTCATTCTCGTGTCCTTGAGCTGCAGAGCTGGGGCAAACTCATCACACAGTCCCATGAAAGTGGCTTTCCTCATGTGAAAATTCTGCAGCCACTGCTAGTCATCCCAGATGTGCATCACGGTGTGATCCCACTGCTCAATGGGGCAATTATAACGCTGCTAAGCCTAGCATCAGAGTTTGTCAAAAACAGATTTCCAAAGTCCCAAAACAAAACAAGTCTTATCAGTTCTCATTCCATGCAGTCTCGTTTCCTGGGCTTCCCTAGCTTAGGACTTGTCTTCACTACCGGGATAAGTCGACCTAAATTATGCTACTCCAGCTATATAACTAATGTAGCTGGAGTCAACGTGGCTTTGTCATAAGCTTTCCCAAATCTGGACCTTAGCGTCCAGAAATCTGGGTGCTTGCATGAACTC
>NC_133770.1:292662165-292775760 GCF_003597395.2 Chelonoidis abingdonii
TTAAACATTCCAGCAAACTACAGCCATGTAAATACAAAACAAAACATATAAAAGCCTATTGTTTTGCTACCTTTGTATTCACAAGTTTGAAACTGAAGATTCGAAGCTTGAAGATAGAAAGAAGCCTCCCATAGCCGAGAGACAAAAGACTCAGACCCCCAAAATTCCCTCCCTGACTTTGAAAAATCCGGTTTCCTGATTGGTCCTCTGGTCAGGTGTTTGGTTCTCTTTGTTAACCCTTTACAGGTGAAAGCAACATTAACCCTTAGCTATCTATTTATGACAGGCTTACATCGGCTTACCTCAATATCTTCTCTGTGCTGCATCAATGAGAGACGCTCTCCAGTCGTTATTGTTCTCAGGGAGCTGGAATACCAGAGCCAACCAGAGAGCACTCTGCTGTCGATTTAGCGGGTCTTCACTAGACCCGCTAAATCAAACAAACACTGACTGCATCAATTGCAGCAACATCGATCTCCCCAGTAGTGAAGACAAGTCCTTACTGCCAGGCCTCCTGCTGCCAGCAGTCCCAGCTACTTCTATCAAATCCCCTCTTCAGTTTCCTGCTGCCTCAGATTCTTCTCAGATAGGACTTATCTTGTAATAAGGACTAGCCTACCCTGAGGCTTACCAGCCCAAGGGTAAGTCACCCTTTACAGTACACCATTAAAATCTCAACATATGCCACTCCACAGTGATTGTGGCACCACTATCTCAGGTTATAATTACAGGGCATACATGCAGTAATTGCACCTAGAGGAGATAGATTCTGAGTCTGGAACTCACAGCGCAATGCGTGTCAGTCATTCCCAAAGTTATACAAGTTAAGGTATTAAGAAGATTAGAAAGTCATCTTAAAGTGCCATGTGGTGCAGCAAATTGTGATTTAAATCTCATTTTAAAAAATCATTGATTTAAATCAGACTTGTAAAACTAATTAAAATTTATTAGACTGCACATTTTCTAAAGTTGTAATGAACTAAATTATACTTTTTTTTAAGAAGGTAGCATTTGCAATGTAGCTCCAACAAATGTTAGAATCTGGACAGAATTTGCACTAAAGAAAAATTTAACATAATTACATACTTTTTACATGAGGTTTACACATAGGTAGCAGGAAGGGAAGTTATAATGGGAGAAAAAATAAGATTACAAGGCAACTGATTGTAACATCATGGCAAGTTCTGTTCTTACCACAGGTTACCATGGTAACATGTTTAAGTAAATGTTACTAAAATGTTTACAAGAATAAAGGAAACTAAGAACAACCTATGAATAGCAGAATACCCCAAAATTTATCGGCTGCAAAGTACAGATAAAGAAAAGAAGGCTGAAACCCTCATGCTATGAATAAGGTGTTAGTGTGGTCATAACAGGATAAAAAAGAAGACTTCCTGGCATGGATAGGGTAGGAAGACCCTTTTGGGAAGACCACAAGAGGAATCATCCCTTTATCAATGATCACCTGTTGATATATCCACCAGACTATATCATCTTTGCGTATGTGAGTAGGAATACAGTATGATCTATTAGGTTTTATATATTTGTTTGTGATTGTAACCTTAATCATCTGCTTAGTAAAACTTATGCTACAGGCAAGATTCGTTACTTGTGACTGTTTGTGGTTACTGTCCTTTGTGTGTTCCTACTCAAGTTTAGAAAATCACTAAAGCCTCTCAACTTTAGAAAATCACTAAGGGCAACTTCACCCTGTTGATCTTAAAACTGTAAAAAAAAAAAAAAAAAAAAAAAAAAAAAAAAAAAAAGGAGACTGACAGAACTATTAATTCAATTTCAATAAAGGCTACATCTGTAAAGCTTTCACATTAACAATAAATGTGCTTGCTTAGGAAAAGCTGGGTGGTACTGTATAACTGCACAATTATCCAGTTTACAGCCTCTGGAGAGAAATCATGGCAGGCTTGCCTATGCAGTGTGACTGTTGGGGTTCTCACAATGTAGGGAGGGAATCAGGCAGCCTAGAAAATCCCTGATCAGTAAAGAGAAGTGACGGCTGAGGAACAGAGTGAGTACCCTTTCTGGACCATGAAGCAAAGAAACAGGTGCAGTTGCCCTAAAGTGTAACAACTCATTGAGAATTTGAATTTTATTTATACTCTATAGGGAGTACCCTTTGCGCTCCCCCTTGTAAGTAATAGCTCACCCTTACCTCAATATGAAAAATTCCACTTACAATACACATTAGCTTTATGATTTGGATTGCTCTCTAACAAGCACTCTAACTTTTAAAATTTAAATATTAACTTAGATACAAATTGTAGATTTATCAATGTTAAAGAATAATTTGACATTTAAATTTTTCACAAAACTAATGCATATGTTCTCTGTTATAAAAGCAAACATGGCTTGTTCACTTTTCAAAAACCATGGTGCTGCTCTTTTAAAACAAGTTTTACCATATTTAATGTGCATATTAAATGACATTTTACCAAGTCCCTGAAGTTTTCATTCATAGTTTTTTTCCCAAAACACCATTAACACATTAGTTACTTGAACAACTTAGTTTAAAACACCATAAACCCAAGCATAGCACACTGGAGTATGCACTTAATCCTCATTCCCTAGTATTTTAGGTTTGAATTTCTACAGAGAAACCCAACTAGCTCATTTTTCCCCACAAATAAGCCCCTTCACTTTATGTCAGAGCCACTAAGTTATTTCTACTGTGCAGAATTACAATATTGTTGTATATGAATTTATTATGCAGCCCAGCCAATTCCAAATTATCTCTTAAAATAAATGTAACCAGGAAAAAAGTGTCTCTGCAACAAGACTGAAGCCCTGGAATCAAAAACATTAAGTAAATTAAAAACAATCCAAGATAGAGCAATTTAAAATATTTATTTGAAGGAGTAGGAAGAAATTCTCAATTACCCTGGCCATATTAGACCAAGATCCTGTATAAAAACCCTAAATATTTTACTACTAACGAAACAGTTCAAAGATTAGCCTGTTGCTTTTAAACATCCTTACATCTTATTAACCATGGAGCATTAAAGAACAGCTAGCAACTTTTTTTAAAGTGAAAATTAAAAAAAATTAATGCTACTTCTATACAGAACCATGTTTTTTTTCTTTCCCCATTCTTTATAACTAAGGAAACTGAAAGGATTAGTTTCCCTTCCCATCACTGCAGATTTGCTGCAGCTGGGGCCCCTCTTTTGAGAGTGGGGGTTTACACGGTCAATCCCAACACTTAGGCCAGGTCTACACGACGCACGAAAATCGATTTTAGATATGCAATTTCAGCTACAAGAATAGCGTAGCTGAAATCGATTATCTAAAATCGATCTACTCACCCGTCTTCACTGTGCGGGATCGATGTGCGCGGCTCGCCATGTTGGTTTTGGTGGAGTTCCGGAATCGATGTAAGCGCGCTCAGGGATCGATATATCGCGTCTAGATGAGACGCGATATATCGATCCTCGAGCAATCGATTGTAACACGCCGATATGGCGCGTCTTATAGACGTGGCCTTAATGAATATCAAGGTTGGCCATACCATGACTCTTCTTTCTCCAGCCTGTGGGGAACAAACGGGTGTTTTCAAGGTATCAAGTGCCAGGTAATTTTATCCTCAAAATTATTAAAAACCTATAATATAGGAAAACAAAATTTATAGGTCAAATCTTTAGTCTGCCCAAGCAAATCTAGGGAAGTGATACTATTTTAAGTCACATTAGGTTCTTACCATGCCTAACGAGACACCATGATGAAAAACAAACACGATTCACACAACTATGCATATTTATTACTGAAGGAAGAAACAAGATCAAGTCTACTCTACAAAATCTCAACCTAACTCACTCAGCATACAGCCACTTCAGTTATTAAAATCGCTTGTGTGCGCGCATGCACTTGTTTCCTTGTGTCAGCAGTGCGCATCCTCATCAAAAGTGTTTGTATACATAGAATATTAGGATTGAAAGGGACCTCAGGAGGTCATCTAGTCCAACCCCCTGCTCAAACCAGGACCAATCCCCAAGTAAATCATCCCAGCCAAGGCTTTGGCAAGCCTGACCTTAAAAACTTCTAAGGATGGAGATTCCACCACCTCCCTAGGAAACCCATTCCAGTGCTTCACCACCCCCCTAGTGAAAAAGTTGTTCCTAATATCCAACCTAAACCTCCACCACTGCAACTTGAGACCATTACTCCTTGTTCTGTCACTGTTGCAGTGTCAACATGGAGCAGTGTGGGACAGATACTGAAGGCCAGTACCAGTCAACATGAGCAATGCAATGTCTACATTGACATTGCGTTCACCTAATTTTATCAGTTGTGACTCTACAACATTGGGGAGGTGGTTTTTCTGCATAGAGAGGCACTTATGTCAGGGAGCCAAATTTAAGGGAAGTGTCCACAGCTAGACTGACATAAGCTGTCTTGTGTCAACCTCACCATGTAGCGTAGACCAGGCCTAAGTAAGGCATGTGACACCATTCTTGTGGTACCCAGAACCGAGGGTCACTATGTTACATGGTCACTTCCACAGGCAAGACACTCCCTTTTGTTGGCAGCTGGGTGTTAGCTCCCTACCACCACCAGACTGTCATCCATTCAAACATGCTCCTCCAGTCTATGCCAGCCCTGTCTTTGTCTTGCAGTTTAAGAAGAGGTGCACCCCAGTCCCAGATTCCTCTTTCATGGTTCTCCTGTGATGTTCACACTGGCTCTTCACAGAAATCCCAGATCCTCTGCTTCCAAAGGAGCAGTGTACTCCAGTTTACCACTTTTATCTTCTATCACTGGTCCTGTATAATGCACAGCACTTAAATAAACTTTAAATAAGAAAAAGACTAGGAGATTCCAATAGAAATAAGAGTGACAGAAACAAATAGTTACAACACAAAACAATTCCACATAAACTAGGCCCTACATCAGGAATGGGCAAACTTTTTGGCCTGAGGCCCACATTAGGGTATAGAAATTGTATGGTGGGCCATGAATGCTCATGAAATTGGGGTTGGGATATGGCTGGGGGCTTCGGGCTGTGGCAGGGGGTGTGGGGTGGAGCTGAGGATGAGGGCTCCAGATGGGGGTGCAGGCTCTGGGCTGGGGCTGAGGATTAGAGTTTTGGAGTGCAGTAGGGCGCTCCATGCTGGGACCAAAGGGTTCTGAAGGTGGGAGGGGGATCAGGGCTGGGGAAGGGGGTAGAGATTGGGACAGTGGCTCAGGGGTACAGGCTCTGGGCGACACTTGCCTTAAGCAGCTCCCAGAAGCAGCAGCATGTCCCCCCTCCGGATCCTATGCAGGAGGCACAGCAGGGCAAGTTCTGTTGTGTGCTGCCCTGTCACAGGCGCCGCCTCTGCAGCACTCACTGGCTGCAGTTCCTAGCCAATGGGAGCTGCGGGGGCAGCATGCAGATTGGAGCCCCCTGCTGCCTCTGTGCATAGGAGCTGGAGGGAGGACAGGCCGCTGATTCCGGCAGCCCCAAGGAGCAACCCCAAACCCTGCTCCCCGACTGGAGCATCAGAGCAGGGCAAGCCCCAGAACCCACTCCCCAGCGGGAGCTCAAGGGCCAGTTTAAAACAGCTGGTGGGCCGGATGTGGCCCACAGGCTATATAGTTTTCCCACCCCTGCCCTACACTAATAGTTACTTTTTCTGTCTAATAAAGTAGGTTTCCCCTCAAACTCTAGTCTGTTGTAGAACTGTATGGCTTGACAGGAACCAAGATCCAATCTTCCATGAAACACCCCAACAAGATGTCTCCTCAGTGAATGGATGCAGAGTGTCTTTCTCCACTCTGTAATATACTGAATCAATCTTTTGTCTTTATTTGCAGACAAGGTGACCCCATGTGTATCACAATCTTCCTTTTTACCTCAAAGTGATTTCAATTTTTTGAAGTTATCTTTGACAGTTTTCCATGGACTTTTCTAAGGTGGGGCTAAGATAGACAGACAATTTCATTACATCACTCCCACTTGAATAGGCCATCACCAAGGAATATGATTCCTTGGTGACAAACTTAATCCAAGACCATAAGGCATATTTTTCTATATAGTTAGATTATTCCATAAATATTACCCATATACACATCTGACAATTATTATGAGCAGCAAGATGTTACAAGTTTTCAGTAGAGCCCTCACATGCTACTGTTCCTGGATAAACACCATGAAAGTGGTGTATTAGGTGTAGTGAGTTTATCAGATCTAAGACAGGAGCTGCTTCTAGAGGCTTGCTTTCTGTTTTTAAAACAGAGATGCTGTAAGGATGAATTAATTAATGTCTAAGACACATTAGGAGCCAAATTTTAAAGGTATTTAGCCACTTAATTCCCACTGAAAATCAACAAAAGTTACATGCCTACGTTCTATTAAAAATCTGGGACTAAAATACTCTTATGAAGCAATAAATAGATGAGACAATTCCTTTTGTTTAAAAATTAAAATATTCCCCAAAATATTTTTATTATGAACTTTTCTGGGTTTTGTGCTTTGGAACTCCCCTTATGTTCATTTTTTTCCCCTCTGTGTTTGGTGCTTCAGATATAAAGTAATTTGCTATAAAGACAAAATGAACCCAAGAGAAATCACTGTTGCAAGACATGCTGCGAGTTAACTGCTCTATTCAGTCCATGTACAATTACTTGTCAAAGAATGAACAGTGACATGAAAAAAAAAAAGATTTACAGATGTTATTTGTTTTTTTAATTGCATATATAAGTGAACTAGCCTATATTTCTTTACTCTGTTTAAATAAATTTATCATTAAAACAGCATATCAAGATTTACGTAAGAGTTCAAGAGAAAATTTGTCTGTTGGGCATATAAATTAGTGTCTTTGTTTGCTATCCTTTCTATATGACTTTTTCAAAACACTAAACAGAGTGACTCCATTTGGAGCGAAGGAGCTGCTCTCTTTGCTGGAGAGCTGCCAAAGAAAGTCATTCTTAAAACAATTCTTGATGTGTAATTATTTCGTTCAGTTCCCTTAGTTCTCCTACATCTCCAACACAGAAGCAACAATGTCAAAAAAGAAAAAAAAAAATTTAATTTATGGGGAGCAAAGAACTTGCCTTTGAAAATAGGTGTGTTATTTAAATAAAAAAAACTTTCATCATGGGGTCCTGTGTTACTTAAGGTAATAAATAAATTTATATCAAAGATTTTTTCATCAAAAAACCAAATACCTGGCAAGAGGAGAGTAACAGTAGTTGTCACCTTTTGTTTTCCTCTTGGGCCTTGTTTATATTTTCCCGTCCAAAAAATCCTACCGATGTTAAATCCGATTAATTCTACAACTGACAAACGTGCTGACAACACTGGCAATCACTGATGTTCTAACTACTCTTTAATGACAAATGTACTGACAACTCCATCAGAGACAAGGTGAGTGAGATCAACCTTTTACTGGACCAACTTTTGTTGATGAAAGAGACAAGCCTAAAAAGAGCAGCTCTGGGTAGCTTGAAAGTTTCTCTTTCATCAACAAAAATCTATCCAATAAAAGATACTTCCTCACCCATCCTGCGTCTCTAATATCCTGGGACCAACCCAGCAAACAAACTCCACTGAAATGTAATTTGAAATACAGACAGAAAAAGGGAGGAAATTCAGATAAGTGCATCCAACCTCCAGTACTTCCAGCAAGTATAAGTAGTTCTTAGTTAAACCTTGTTGCGTTGTGATTCTATTATGTGCAGCTGCTTAAGGATTGATATGTCAAACTTAATGATGGCATCACAGCCTCATCGCCTTAGAAGGCTATTCAAACTATTAGATTGAATATATTGGGAACACCTGTTGACAAGCACAGTCTAGGAGTATGTGTTTTCTTAACTGCATCTATTACTCAGTTTCAGTCATGTCATCTCAGATACCATCTCCCACTATTAAGACTTGCATACAGCTAAAAACATCCTTAGTAATGGTTTGAGCAACACAAATAATTACTTTTTAATCCTCCCTCATAAATCAATCCCTTTATGTTTGTGTCTATGCATAATTTGTACAAAGAAAACACTGTAGCATAAGGCAGTCAATCCTATTTGCATATGGAAAACGTTTTAAGATATTTCATTGTAATGTTACACATGAAGTGTAGATACAAAACAGAAGCTAAGAAACAGTACAACAGCTTGTTTATTATGCTAATTTCAGTTATCTTTTGCTTGTGCAATTTTATCCTTCTAATATGTTAAGAGTTCATCTGAGAGTTTGCAATCGACTATTGTTCTTCACCTGTATTCCTTAATCTCTATTAAAAAAATATTTTAGAAGAAAACAAAATTACTGTTCTTGTTTTTCCCCCTCACATGTGCTCACCATAACTGAATATGGTGGGTCTTTGCCTAGCTGTCCCAAAATAAAGGGAATGGGGCTCCTTTAAGGTGCCCTACTGCACTTGGGATATGAGAGAGAAAAGAGAGGGAGGACAGACCAAGTGGGTGCACTGAGCCACCACGAACACTGGTGAGTGGGGGAGAATTATATTTACACACCAGGCAACCAAAAGGAAGTATCTCATCAATCACTAATCAGCAGAGTGATTCCTGTAGGGGCAGGGTGGCTGGCTAGGCTGTCTTCCTACAGCAGAGAGAGAAAGAGAGAGAGAATGTGCGATTGTGGGGCAATCCAGGGTGGCAGCTAGTATGAGTGCTTCCAACAAGAGAGCAGGGCCGGGAGGCTACCTACAGTTTCTCCACTAGAGAGCTGTGAGTGTAGCCCTTAGTTAGATACAGGCAGGTATCTCTATTCACTGTTAATAAACTGGTAGAATTGCATATATTTGCTAGGAGGACCAGGGCATCCAGGAAGATTACTTTTCATGAACTACAAAGCGTGGACACCTTCAATTTCATAACCCAGGCAGTGGCCTTGGAAGGGGTATTTTACATTTGACAGTCAGCTGCCTACCTAATCAAAACCAGACAATATATACTGATGGAAAATTAAGAGATGGAGGTTTTTCATTGGCTTGGGCAATTCCTTAGTCAGTGCAACAGTATTTTCTTGAAGGGAAGCATGAGATACCAGAGTCCAGCTGAACATTGTCAAGGGATGCTTACTGGATCAGGAAAGGGATGGGAACATAAACCCTACAAGAGATTTTTCCCATCCCAGTGGCAGTGACTACTTGCAAGAATTAAGTTAGGCATGAGAGTGGCAATTCAAGCAGTGGTCCATGTTGATAACAGCCACTTCTTCAAGTCACTCAGAATATGGGATCAGCAGAATTTGAGAGTTAGTGCCAGTGCGGAGGTCATTCTAGTGCTTCTAGATCTCTGGAAGGTTGGTTTTTAATTGACAATTTTGTCTTAATGCAAAGCAACTAGCACTGTGAACATTCTATATATGGGGGATGTGGAATAATTTAGTTCTCTAGCAAGGAAAGGATTTAGATGCGGCTTTGGAATTAAGGGATCTGCAAGAGAGAGCTAACATATCTGACACCCTGACTCTCAAAAAAATCACATAAGGGACATTCAGGTGAGTCATAATACTACAAAAGCATGGGGGAGGCTAGGATTTGCCCAGTCAAAGTAGTACAGACTTGCTTAGTGTAGGTGCCACTTTCTTCACAGGGGAGGGAGTTACCTCATGAAAGGAAACTTCAGTTCATGGCAATGTCAAAGAGCATGTATTGTTTGGATTCCCCTGGTGAAATGGCATCCCATTAATTCACGACTGCATTTGTTACATCCACAGAACAGCTTAGAATAGAAACCCAACAGTTATTCTTATCAGTGGTGGCATCCAAATACATACAAGGAAGCTCTTGTTGGGGAGGATAATTCAGAGGTATGTGCTAAACTCTTCATGTTTATCCCTTCCTTCAGGATCACGTGAATCAGGAGTTGGTGACTGACCATATGTCATAAACAGATAGCTAAGGGTTAATGTTTCTTTTACCTGTAAAGGGTTAACAAAGGGAACCAAACACCTGACCAGAGGACCAATCAGGAAACCGGATTTTTCAAAGCTCAGGGAGGGAATTTTTGGGTGTGTGTCCTTTGTCTGTGTCTCTGTTGCTCTCTCAGCTCTGAGAGTGATCTCTCTATCTCCAGGCTTTCTAATCTTCTGTTTCCCAGTTGTAAGTACAGGTATAAGACAATATAGGTTTTTATATTGTTTTTGTATTTACATGTGTGTAGTTTGCTGGAATGTTTTAAATTGTATTTCTTTTTGAATAAGGCTGTTTATTCATGTTTTCTTTTAAGCAATTGACCCTGTTTATTGTCACCTTGATACAGAGACCATTTTTATGTCTTTTTCTTTCTTTTTTTATAAAGCTTTCTTTTTAAGACCTGTTTGAGTTTTTCTCTGGTTAAGGCTAAGGAACGAAGGGAGGGGGAAATCCCTTTGTGTTAGATTGACTAAGCTTGAATTTGCATAGCCTCTGGGTGAGGGGGAGAGACACTTAATCTCTCTGGGTTTGTGTTTCAAGGAATGGAAGCAGGGAAATCTCCTAGTGTACCCAGGGCGGGAAAATCTGGGGGGAGGTAAAGAGGGAGAAGGGAAGTGGGTTATTTCCCTTTGTTGTGAGACTCAGGGCATCTGAGTCTTGGGGTCCCCCAGGGAAGGTTTGGGGAGACCAGAGTGAGGCAGGCACTGATTCCTGTCTGGTGGCAGCGCTATCAGATCCAAGCTGGTAATTAAGCTTGGAGGGTTCATGCAGGTACCCACATTTTGGATGCTAAGGTTCAGAATTGGGACTTATGCTTATGACACCATACAAGCAAAATATTGTGCATCTGGCCAACAGGTAGAGTGGCCAATTCCCCTTGGAATCTCACTGCTGGATCTCAGTAGTGAGGCAGCCCTGAGTCACCTTGAACAGAGGGGTGGCTCTACAGAGAGCAAAATACCAGTCACAGTTAAGGCTAAGATTTTGTCATGGGTATTTTTAGTAAAAGTCATTGACACATCACAGGTAATAAACAAAAATTCACGGAAGCAGTGACTTGTCTGTGACACTTGCTGCTGCAGCTTCATAGTTTCCCCCACCAGCGTGGTAGCTGGGAGTTCCCCCTCTGCCTGCCACAGTTGGAAGCTGCAGGGGACCCCCACCTCCACTCACAGCAGCTGGGAACTGCAGGGTGACCATGTATTTCTTAAAGAGAAAACAGGACACCCTGAGCCACTTGCCCTAGACAGCCCCCTTCCCACCCTCTCACAAGGCTGTCGCCTGTCACTGAAACCCTAAGGAGGGCCCCCTTAGGAGACTGTCACTCGTAGCTGGGACCCTGCCAGGGCTCCAGTGGCTGCTTGCTCCAGAGTCCAGAAGTTCCTGGGGCTGAAGCAAAGAATGTCACAGATTCCATGCTTCCATGACCTCCATGATATAAACGTAGCCTTAGTCATAGTCAATGTTTGAACCTGCCGGCATCGAGCCAAAACATCCAAGTAGCCAGTTTCCCAGAGATTCACAGCTGGCTCTTAGTGACTAGGTGAATTTGAGTTGGCGTGGCAAAAGGTGCATGTTCTGGGACCAGCTGATGCCCTTTTTATACTCTGGCAGTCAGAAAGAAGCCACTAGAAATTATTATAGTATACCTGGAGTAAAAACTATTTAAATTTTGTTATTGGGTGTATTTAATCATAAGGGCACAGAGATTTAAATCAGATCTAGGAGGACCTTTTCCTGGGAGCAACTGTGAAATGCTGTAGTAGAGGGAATGCTGGGTTGCTCCCAGGCCTCCATGGGTTGACAAGGCCAGATGATGTGTGAAACATCTGAAATTCAGAGGATTGGTGGATTGCACGCAAAATAAAATAAAATAAAATAAAACCTGGTACCAGAGTTATCCAGGGACAATGGGATACACCTCCTCAACCAGAGAGTAGATAAAGTTTTAGCTGACATTAGGAAAGGAACTATTAACTATCCAGGAACTCAAATTGGGGTTGAGGGAATGAAGCAAAACTAATTCCTATCTCTCCCTGTGTCCAGTACAGGTAATTGATAAAAAAGGGACACAATTTCCTGATTAACAGGAGTTGGAAATGGATTTAGTCGAAGGTAGCCCATAAGGAAGCTAGGAAAAGAGGATTGAATCTCCTATCACCTGGTGCAGTGGGATGATCACATCCCTTTTTTGGCCCACCCTGAACCCTAATATAAGGAAAGAGGAGCAAGGTCTCAATTATGGACTGGGACCAGGATAGGACAGGCTCACAGCAGCCCTCCCAAGTAGGTGAAAACAATTAAGGAAGAAATGATGACCTGTACAGCATAATTTATTGCTGAGTATTCCCAGATATGTTAAGCGTATAAAGTTACGGCCTAACTAACAACACATTCACTGCACCTTGTCTTTCTTCTGTGCACCTGGGACAAAGTTTTCACTCAATCCCCTTTAAGATGACATCTCTAGAACATATTAATTTAAGTACATTTCAAAGCATATCACATCACATCTTCACTATCATACAGAAAAAAGTAATTTACCTATAAAAAATCCTACCTTGATCAGAGAGAAAATCCAACATGGTTTGGAGAAGGAAGGACAAGTGTCGGACAGAGAGAGCAGGGTTTCCCATTCTTCTTGAAGCATACACTAACTCATGAAGCAAACGCATTTGCACTGCAGCCCATCCTTTATGAGTTCCTATAAAACAAACAGGAAATCACTTGTTACATTTTTAATAAAACCTAAAGTAGCTTAAAAATATAATTGCATTTGGTTCTTCTACAGATCCGAAATAAGCAACATATTGGTGTTTATATAAAAGCTGAATATCTTAACTTGGAAAAAGCACTAGAGATAATGGTGGGGTGTGGTTTTGTTTCTCTTTTTGTACTAGAGTGAACCTACATATAAAACATTTAAAAAATTAAAATTTCATTTTATATCCTCTTCCAAATTGCAAAGATAAATTTAGTGTGTAGTGGAAGAGGAAGTTACCTATCTTGTAAGAACTGGAGGTTCTTCAAGATGTGTAGTTCCTATCTGTATTCCACTGTGAGTGTGCACGTCCGCTCATGTGACTAGAGTTGGAGAATTCTTGCAAGTAGTATTGTTGGTCTGTGCACGCGCCTTTGCCCTCCCTTCTTTTTCCAACTGAGGACAT
The DNA here is from genome assembly GCF_003597395.2 of Chelonoidis abingdonii. Lineage (NCBI taxonomy): Eukaryota > Metazoa > Chordata > Testudines > Testudinidae > Chelonoidis > Chelonoidis abingdonii. Next base: position 292,675,211 of record NC_133770.1, read on the forward strand.
AAAGGGCAGAGCAAACGAACGGCCTCTCCAGTTCCTTCTCTACCACAAATCTAATAAAGATTCAAAGCAGAGGGGAAGGAGGATGGATAGTGGAATACACATACCTCAAAGACTCTCCAGTTACCAAAAGGTAAGTAACTTCCTCTTCTTCTACAAGTGCTGGTCCCTATATGTATTCCACTATGGGTGAATGATGAGCAGTACTCAAGTAGAAGGAAGGTGCAAGGATGCAGACAGCAGAGTCATTTGGAGGATCACAGTACCAAAAGTTGTCAGCAGAGGAATTCTGTACTAGAGGATACCATCTCACAAATAAGTGGATGGAACTTCATGTACTTGCCCGGCAAATGTCAAGTAAAAGTACTTCCACTGAAGTTGCTTGTGCTCTTGTAAAATGAGCCCTCACCCAGTGAAGGAAAGAAAGATGCAACAACTGGTAACGGAGCAGGATACAATCTGAGGTCCATTTAGAGATCCCCTCAGAGGACACAGCTTGACCTCACACTCATTCTGCTATAGCAAAAAAATCTGCTAGTTTTCTGGTTGGTTGTGTCCTTTGCAGGTTGAAGGCAGGAATGTAGTCTCCCCTCCTCCTAGAGGAATGAAGTTTTGAGGGGAAAAAAACACAAGTGAATTAGCTAGTTTAATGAAATTCCAAAACTACTTTTGGGGTAAAGTTCACATGTAGTCAGAAAGAGATGTTGTCCTTATGGAATATGGAGTATTCCGGATCTGTCATTGGGGTACCAGGTCAGCTACCCTCCTGGCTGAGGTGATGGCCCACAAGAAATGCAACTTTAAGTGAAAAATGAGACATGGAACATATAGCAATAGTTCAAAGGGAGGCTTAATGAGTGATGAAAGTACAAGTTTTAAGTGCCAGTGAGGAGTAGGTTTCCTTACTAGTGGGAAGGTTCTGATGTGGCCCTTCAAATATCTGTCAATACAGAAGTGAAAATTGAATAACCATCTGATGGTGGACAGCACGTGATTGGTGCCAGGTGGACTTATGTAGAACTGAGAAAAAAAGCCCAAACATTGAGAGAAAAGACAGTCCAAAATAAAGGGAAAATCTGCTGACTCAGAAGATGTGTTTCTGCTGTGCACAAATGGAAAAATGCTTCCACTTGGCTAAATAGCATTATTTTTCTGCTATTAAAAGATGGTTTGTACAGCTTCAGAGCAGGAAAGTTCCAGTGTTGATGCCCATCCAAAAACCAAAACATGAGATGAAGCACTTTGGGGTTTGGATGGTTGATCCTGCCCTTCTCAAGAAATCAGGAAAGGACTGGATGCTTCTTGGAGAATAAGTTGATATTTGTAGGAGATTCAGGAACCAAAACTGTTTGGGCCAACTGAGGGCAGTAAGAATGACATGCCTTGTCCTGACAAATTTTCCAAAAGACCTGAAATAGGCGCAGTAAGGAAGGAAAGGCACCGCTCAGCTGCTCTCTCCAGGGGAGAACACCACCACCACCCTGGAGGTATGTCTACACTATGGGATTATTCTGATTTTACAGAAACTGGTTTTGTAAAACAGATTGTATAAAGTCGAGTGCACGCGGCCACACTAAGCACATTAATTCGGTGGCGTGCGTCCACGTACCAAGGCTAGCGATTTCAGGAGCATTGCACTGTGGGTAGCTATCCCATAGTTCCCGCAGTCTCCCCCGCCCATTGGAATTCTGGGTTGAGATCACAATGCATGATGGAGCAAAAACAGTGTCACGGGTGATTCTGGGTAAACGTCGTCACTCAATCCTTCCTCCGTGAAAACAACGGCAGACAATCATTTCACATCCTTTTTTCTCTGAACTGCCCTGGAGATCCCACAGATGGTAACCATGGGCCCGTTCAGCCTTTTGTCACTGTCACCGCTATGTGTACTGGATGCTGCCTGACAGACACGGTACTGCAGTGCTACACAGCAGCTTTCATTTGCTCTTGCAAGGTAGCAGAGACTGTACCAGCCCCATTGCGCGTCTGCTGCTTGGAAATTCGATGAGAGTTACCAGTCATATGTATCTCTGCTGCTGTCATGGGCTCCTGCTGGCCTATTGAGTCGTCCCGTGGCGCATGGACAAAAATGGGAATGACTCCCGGGTCATTCCTTCTTTATGTTTGCTAAAATAGAGTCAGTCCTGCCTAGAATATGGGCAAGTCTACTAGAGAACAGAAGCACAGCCGCTCCAGGTCAGACCCCAGATATCAGCAGAAATGATGAGCTGCATGTCATTCTAGGGGTGCCCCTGCACAACCCACCCATTGCTTTCTCCTCCCACACACCCCTGGCAACCTAGGCATTATCCCCATTTGTGTGAATGAAGTAATAAGATGCAAGGAATATAGAAACACTGACCTTTTAGTGAGATAAAATGCTCCTCCAGCTGCTATGTATTCCAGGCAGGACATCTCCGTTACTCATTAAAGGTGTGGGGAGAGGAGAACAGCTCCTGCTGCTGTGATAGTCCAGAACCTCCCATTAGACATGAAACAAGGGGCAGGGAGGGAGAAGAGGAGCTCAGCTCCAGCTGCTATGATGAAGACGGTTACAGCCCTATTGCACCATCTGCCAGGACTGAATCTCCAGACACAAAGCTTAAAGGGAAGATCCGGACTCATTCCCATTTTTGCCCAGGCACCCCCGGACAACCTCACCGAGGCCAGCCAGAGCACTCACAGGATGACGACAAGGACCGCTATAGTCATATTGTACTGTAACCGTGCCACCGGGAGGGAGGAATGCTTGCTGTTTAGCGCTCTGCAGACCTCGTCTCCAGCAGCATCAGTAGACATACGGTGAATCGGAAAACGAGGCGGAAAGATTTTCCCTTTTCTTTGGAGGGGATGTAAATTGACGGACAGTTCCTGAACCACTCGGCGACAATGCTTTTGCACCCTTCAGCACTGGGAGCCTCAGCAAGATGGCCACTGCTTTTTGGAACTGCAGAATACTGTGCAATAGCTCGGTCCTCATACCCCCCTCCTCCCTCCCTCCATGAGCACACTTTGATTCTTTGGCTTCTATTATGCTTGTCACAAGCACTGTGTTGGCCCTGCTGTGCCCTCTAATCTATCATGAGCCTGGAATTTTTTCAAATGCTTGGCATTTCGTTTCTGGAATGAGCTCTGATAGAACAGAGTTGTCTCCCATACAAGCGATCAGATCCAGTATCTCCCGTACGGTCCATGCTGGAGCTCTCTTTGGATTTGGGACTGCATCGCCACCCATGTTGATCAGAGCTCCACGCTGGGCAAACAGGAAACAAATTCAAAAGTTTACAGGGCTTTTCCTGTCTACCTGGCCACTGCATCCGAGTTCAGATCACTTTCCAGAGTGGTCACAATGGTGCACTGTGGGATACCGCCTGGAGGCCAATACCATCAAATTGCAGCCACACTAACCCTAACCCAACATGGCAATACCAATTTGAGCGCTACTCCCCTCGTCGTGTAGGAGGACAGAAATCGGTTTTAAGAGCCCTTTATATCGATATAAAGGGCTTCGTTGTGTGGACGGGTGCAGGGTTAAATCAGTTTAACACCGCTAAATTCGGTATAAACGCATAGCGTAGAGCAGGCCTGAGTATAGTCTAGAGCTCTTGAGGAACAGTGTACATAGCATTTCTTATTCATCTGAGAGGTGAACAGATTCCACATTGGGAGTCCCCCACTGACCAAAGATGTTGTTCACTACTGAACGGTGCAATTTCCACTCATGATCAATGGTGAAATGCCTGCTGAGGATGCCCACCAACACTATCTGAAAGTGACCTGCTTCCCAGGTGATTTGATTCCTGATGCACAAATTCCTTATGGCAATCGCTTCTACACAGAAGATGGATCTTGCCCCTCACTGTTTGTTAATGTAGAAGAAGGCTGTCATATTGTTTGACATTACAAGGACATGGCTGGATCAAATAAATTGCAGAACAAGCTAGGAAGCTTCTGCCTGAAGTTTAAAAAAGTTTATGTGAAACCTGGTCTCTCAGGGAGTCCAAGTGCCCTGGTCCATATGGCTGTCCATGTGGGTTCCACAGTATAAAAGAGGAATCAATAATAATCACCTTGTCTGGCAAGGAGGGTGGGAAGGGGATGACCACACATATACCTGATGGGGATCTTTCCACCACGTTAGAGAAGACATTACTCTGGAAGGTATTCATGGTGTGTTTGGTTGGTGAATACACTGAACCTTGCCTACAGGCAACTTAGGAGGGAAAAAGACAAGTTCTGACTGGAGTTCGGGAGTTGTGCATAACTTGACCTGCCAGGTAGCTCACTATCAGAAGCCTGTTCCTTGGTAGATAAGCTCTCTCTGTGACTGAATCTAGGGTGGTCCCTAGGAAGTCTACAGTTTGCATCAGGGTGAGGATAGACTTTCCCAACTACATTCTTCCCTATTGACTTCTAGGGAATGTAGCATTATTCAGGTCAATTCACAGGCTCCTTGACATATCCTGGCAATGAGAAGCCAATAACTGAGATGAGGAAGATTGAGATGCAACAGTTTCACCATGAGCTGTTATTACCAAAAAGACCCTGATAAAGACCCTGGGGGCAGTGACAAAGCTGAATGGGAGCACCCTGTATTGGAAATGGTCAGGATCCACTATGAATCTGAGAAAAAATGTCTGTGGGACCAATGAATATCCAAGTGAAAGCAAGTGTCTTTCATATCAACAGCTGTAAACCAAATGTATTTTTCCAGGGATGGGATTATTGATGCCAGAATGACCATGCAAAATTTTAGCTTCCAAATAAAGTGGTAGAGATTGCACAGATGAAGGACAGGTCTCCACCCTTCCTTCTTTTCGGGGACTAAGAAGCACAGAGTAACAAGCTTTTCTTTTGCTGGAGGAGGGATTCCACTTCCTACCTGAGAATCCCCTTGAGAGAATGACCCCTGAAGAGGGACAGGAATGAGGGTTTTTGTAGGAAGGAAGGAGGGAAACTCAACTACTTAGCCAGATTGAATAATACCCACTTGTCCATTATGTCAGCACTCCTGTTGTGGGAACAGTGTACTAAATGACCCCCAAAAGGATACACTCAGATCAGATAGTTGTGGTATCATTAAATTTTTGTAGCTCTCAAAGTCCTGTAAAAAATATCTTCTTGCTGTAGATGTGGGAGGTGCAGGGAAACGAGACTTCTGTACTCTTCTTACGAAGGTCATCTGCAGACCACTTGTGATAAACTGTTGAATTGCCAGCCTGTATTTGGAAGGCTGGCTGCAGTACTTCATTTTGGGGGCAGACGTATATATTCCCAGGGAGCCAAATAAGTACTTTACAAATTAGTAAAGATTCATCCGTCTTTTTACAGATGCAGTGGGCTACATCAAAGGTCAAGCCGTCCATGGTGTTTTGGACTTTCCTGGGCAATCACAAAGAATGTGCTGAGAGACATGGCTACATCACAATGGGCACTGACATCCAGTTAGATGTGTCTATTGCTTCAATTGATAGAAGTGCCAGCATATCCTCTTCAGTAAGAGCCTGGAATTGAGCTCTGTCTTGTTGTGGCATCAAGGGATCCCAGGGTCAGTCTCCTAGTATAAGAGACAGACACATTTACAGTGGAATGGTCTGATGAAGATGTGGAAATAGAAGTGACCTTCAAATTGAGAGCTGCAAATCAGTGCTATGTGGAAAGGGAGGGGATTATCAGAGACAGAGAACATGTGAAACTCATTCATAAGAAAGTTTCAATTTAGTTTCCTGAGTTCCAATATGAGTTGAAGATCTCCAACCTTTTTCTGAATTAGATAGTACTCTGAGTAAAACCACTTTCTTCTGTAACCATTTGGTACTTCCTTGTACCTGCTTGTATAAGGAAGACCACCTCGGATTTCAGCAAGGTTTCATAAAAGACAGATCCCAGAAAAGAAAAGGAAGAGGGGAGTGGAAGGAGGAAGGGTTTTAAACTGTATGGCACATCTGCTGCATATTATCTCTCAAGCTCACCAATCCAAGGTTATAGCTTGCTAGCTGTAAAAATAGTACAGTATAGGCTATTTCCAAATGGAGTTAGGAAAGGCAAAACAGGAACTGGCATACAATTCTGGGACCTCATGCCAAATATGAGGTAACGTATGTGGTCCACAAAATGACAATGCTGAGGTTTGTCTACCTCTGCTACAGGGTATAAAGGTTACCCTTCTCTGTTGATGACCCTGAAAGGGGTTTTGATACTGAAGGTAATTACATCTTTTCTCAAACATGAGAGTGGATACCATCTTTGATGCAAAAGGCCCCAGAATGTCTCTTGGTCTTGGCTCCTGTAATAGTCCTTTTTGTTCCCCGGTTCTGCCGCCAGCCTAGGAGTGCATACATTCAAAGAACGTCTCACCCATGGATTGGCTCCACTTATAGAGGCCATCACCAACAAAAAATATCTGATTTTAGGATTCAATAGTCTGAAATCCTTTCTTGCAACCTTAGACTTTTCAGAGCCTGGAACCACAGCTAGTACTTTCTGCAAAGATTTTTCTTGCTTCTTGTCCCCAGTGGTAATCATGGCCAAAACCAATCTCTGCACACTTGGATCCCTGTAAAAGGTCAGAGCAGGGAAGTGGGAGGGGACTGCTAAATGCCTCCTGAAATAGAGCCTGAAGTTTGTTCTACCTCTCCTTTCTTGTCCTCAGAGTACATACAGAGCATATGAAGCACCTTGATGCCTCGAGGCAACTAACATCCTCATCAGAAACCAGGCAGACCTATAGACAGCTCCTAAATTGTGGCTTATTGATCATTGGACCTGTTGTCATCTCAGAATTAAAGAGCCAGATTAACTATAATTTTGTTAACTAATAACATATATAATCATAAAAAGACATTCTTAGGTAGCATTAATGTAGACACTAACTATACTAAAAGCTTATACCAAAACTAGCTAAAAAGCACTGAACAGAAGGACCTAGACCAAGGGGATATGATAGAGGTCTATAAAATTTTGACTGGTGTGGAGAAAATGAACGAGGAAACGTTATTTACTCCTTCACATAACACAAGTACTAGGGGATCACCCAATGAAATTTCCTGAACTGCACTTTTAAAAACAAACAAACAAAAGGAAGTACTGGTTGGGATGATTTAGTTGGTGTTGGTCCTATTTTGAGCAAGGGATTGAACTAGATGACCTCCAGAGGTCTCTTCCAACCCTAATATTCTATGATTCTATGACTTCACCCAATGCAGTCAGTCAGTCTCTGGATCTCTTTGCTAGTGGTTGTTGTGAAGGCCAAAACTATAACAGGGTTCAAAAATGAACTTGATGCACCTATCCTCCATTAACTTAACTGCCATTGGCCAGGATGGGCAGGGATCTAACACCATGCTCCGAGCATTCCTAACCTGAAGCTTGCAGTGGACAACAGGGGAATGGATCACTTGATTATTGCCTGTTCTGTTCATTCCCTCTGAATCAACTGGCATTGACCACTTTCAAAAGATAAGATACTGTGCTAAATGGACCACTGGTCTGATGGAGTCGGGCTGTTCTTACCATGAACAACTGATAAGGAACTGAGGCAGCTGGAGTACCACATCCCTTTTAAAGCCTCCGAGAATGTTTAGAAACTGGGAGGGGAGGGCAGAAGGAGGTGCACTTGCACATTAATGGGCACTGCTATTAAGGCTGCATTCTATGGGTAGGAATGTGCAGAGAGTACTTGAACAAACAGCTCTTCTTGCTACATTGTACAGTAGGTACCACACAAACGTGCTACTGTACAAGAAAGAAAATTCTCTCATATTATCAAGCATTTATTAAAAGACACAGCCAACCAATCGGCTGGTTGGATTTTCCTTATAGGGAAAAAGTTACACAAAAAGGTTTACAAAAAGTATAAAGGCAAATTTAATAATCATGTCATGTCATTCAGCTTATAAAAACAGCTGAAGTAACATTCAAAAATTTTTAACTCCTTCAAAAACAACTTATCTGAAACAACCAAACGATCTATGATGAACAGGCTAAAGTAAAACTTACACAGGTAAAAAATATTTAAGATAAACTATAAAATTATAGCTGCGTAATAATGACTGTGCTTGGAAACAATGTTTTTATTTCTATGGCAGCTACAAACTCAGTATATGAGATGATGAAACTAAAAATTAGTGGAACAGCAGTCACATCCAGCACATGAGCCTCATCAGTAGCATAAAATCCGCATTCCATCCTGAAGGAGCTGACTGAGGAGATATCTGAGCCATTAATTATCTTTGAAAAGTCATGGAAGATGGGATAGATTCCAGAAGACTGGAAAAGGGCAAATATAGTGTCAATCTATAAAAAAGGCAATAAGGACAACCTAGAGAATGGACAATTTAATCTAGATCTGCTATGCTGTAGTTTGAACCCATTGCTTCTTGTTCTGCCCTCTGTGGCAAGACAGAACAATTTTTCTCTATCTTTTTTATGGCAGCCTTTCAAGTATTTGAAGACCACTATAATGTCGCACTTAATCTCTTCTTTTCCAAACTAAACATATCCAGTTCTTCAGCCTTTGCTCATATGGCTTGCATTTCATACTTTGATCATCTTTGTCACTCGCCTCTGGACCCTTTCCAGTTTCTCTACATCCTTTCTATACATCAGTGACCAAAACTGGACACAGTACCCCAGCTAAGGTCTAACCAGCACCAAGAAGAGCGGTACTATCTTCTTCCACGACTTGCATGCTATACTTCTGTTAATGCAACCCAAAACTGCATTTGCTATTTTTTGCAACAGTATCTCACTGTTGACTCGTGTTGAGGTTGTGATCCACCATCGCTTACAGATCCTTCTCAGCGGTGCTATTTGCCAAGCCAGTTTTCCCCCATTCTGTATTTGTGCATTTGGTTTTTCTTTCCAAAGCATAGCAGCTTACATTTTTCTTTTTTGAATTTCATTCTTGTACATAGCCAAGTGCTCCAATTTATCAAGATCACTTTGAATTTTAGCTTTATCCTGCACACTGTTTGAAACCCTCCCTAGCTTTGTGTCACCTGCAAATTTGATCAGAATGCTCTCTATTCCTACATCCAGGTCATTAGTAAAGGAACCCCACTGGAGATCTCTTTCCCATCTAACATCATTCCATTAATAGCTACTCTTTGTTTACGGTTGTTTATGTATCCACTTATGGTAGTTCTACCAACCCAGCATTTCTCCAACTTACTTATGAGAATGTCATGTGGGACTGTCGAAAGTCTTAAAAATATACCAGGATTTTAGCATGTCCACTGCATTCACCCATACATCGAACCAGTTACCTTGTTAAAAGAAGGAAATCAAGCTGGTTTGGCATTTGTTCTCAGTAAAGTCATGCTGATTGTTAGTGATCGCTCCTTCATCCTCCAGGTATTTGCAAAACTGAACATTTTATACATTGCTCTAGTAGCTTCCCAGGTATCGAGGACAGGCTGTCTGGTCTATAGTTCCCTGGTTCCTCCTTTTTCCTCTCTTTAAAGATTACATTAGCCCTTCTCCAGTCTTTCAGGACTTCTCCTGTCATCCATGAGTTTGTAAATATTGCAAGTGACTCCAAGATTTCTTCTGCTAATTCCTCATTTCTAATGCATTTTATTTAAGTACAGTTTGATGGGCTACTGACATTCCTAGATATGATCAGAATTTCATATTTATTGAACAAACAGAAGCAGTATTAGCAAAGACAAAGATGCTTCTTTCTAGAATTGCTGGCATCAGATTGAAGTGGATGGAGGAAGCAATTGTTTTTGAAGCAATTTAGTTACACTAACGCAGAAACCAGCAGTCTGAGCCACAGAAACTTACCTTTGCTGAAATCCCTTGGATCCAAAGACAGACTATATCCAGGAAGTGTCTCCAAAAGCAGTTTGTAGCAGGCCCGCCAACCGGGCTCTGATATGCTAGGTGCCACACACTGCATTGCTGCTACACGCTTGAAGAACGCAGACTTTCGGTGAAATCCAATACGTTCATACAATTCAGAGAGAATGCTGTAACGCTGGATTTTTTCTTCTTCAGAAAGCTGAAATGTAAAAAAGAAGAGAAAAAAAAGAGAGTTAAGTACTTTTTACTATGCTAAAATGTTAAAAATGTAACAACTGAAAAATACATAGAAAACATATCAAAGACAAATGAAGGAGCCAGCATTATAGACCCCAATGATCTTGCATATTATAAGCAAACAAGCAATTAATCTCTGGTGCTGGTGCTGGCCCCGGCCCCGTTAGCAGGTTTCTATATCTGCTCTAATCCCTGTGTCCTGAATTTTTTACCAAGCCTTTATACTAGGACCTGCATTTTCTAGCCCATTTTATATTATCTGAACTTTATATGACCTAGGGTTTAGATCACTGGACTGGGACTCAGGAGATGTGGGTTTTATTCCTGGCTCTGCAAGTCATTTGTCCCTCTGTGCCTCAGTTTCCCCATCTGTAAAATGGAGATAATGATACTCATCTCTTCTGTAAAGCTTTGGGACACATGGATGAAAAGCACATCATCATATTAAAAAGATGACATTGTAAGTTGCACTTCAGAATTCAATAGACTATGTATAACTGAAATTTTTATGCAGCATTGTCATTTCAAAGGAACCTTAAGAAGTTAATGAGAATGAAAAATACCCTGATCTGGTTGAAATAAAAAGAGAATTTTAGCTTGAGAGAAGGTAATTAGCTAAATTAGAATTTGGCTAGAAAAATCAAGATTGATGCTCCTAGCTTTGGGAAAAAAATGCAAAAGATAGCCCTGAAGTGAATAAACCATACAGTTAACAGCAGCCATCAAACCGGCATGTCAGGAATAATGCCCACAAGTAACAGGATATTTGTTTTAACTTTCATCTGAAAGACAAAGTCTCCAGTGGGATGATGTTTCTTAGGGTACGTCTACACTACCCACTGGATCGATCTATCAGGGATCGATTTATTGCATCTAGTGCAGACATGGACAAATTAGTATTATATTAAAGTATACTAAGGAACTTTACAAAGAGATTACTCACTACAATATATACTACTGTAATGTATATTATATAAATTACTCACAGGTCAAAGAGAATGCCTAGAAAGCCACCAATATTTAGACATATACATAAAACCCAAAAATAGCTAAAAAAATAAACTTCAAAAAATGAAACTGATAAAACCAAAAAAAGCTGAAGCCCTAATTATATTCATGCATGCGGAACTCTAGTATCAAGAATGCACATTTCTTGCAGATTTTACCACCTTGTAAATTTCCAAGCCTTTTTCAATAGACTGACGAATTCAGAAAAAGGACAATAGTCGTTCCAGCCTAATCCTTTTTTGATTATACAAATTTTTAAGTACAATGTAAATATTAATCCTCATGCTTCTGGACAAAAGCATATAGCCCACTGGAGTCAGGAAACAGACAGTGAAAAGCTTAATCTTGATAGGTATCAAATAGTATGAAAGAACAAACTTGATCAAAACATAAGTTTTCTAGTTTATACCAAAGTGCAGCAGCTGTGTGATATCCAATTTAAGCTCACTATTTCTCTCGTTTAACTGTAAAGCAAACATTGAAGTTAAATAGAGAAAAAAAGTGTCTTGTTTTGGAAAAGTCAGAGGTTGTTAGAGAATATTTCAGTTCTGTAATATCCTAGTAACAAGCAATAAGTTCTGATGCGGTGGGTATTCACGCATGAAAGCTTATGCTCCAATACGTCTGTTAGTCTATAAGGTGCCACAGGACTCTTTGTTGCTTTTTAAAGTTCTTGTAGTGTATCACTGCTGACAGCTAGTGCACAATATATAGCTTGGGCAAACAACCCATAATACATGACTTTAAATCACTGACAACTATCATAAAAAAAAAAGTATGTTTGATAACTTTAAAGGTATGAATGCAACTTCACTCAAAAAAGTCACTAATAAACGCTAGTTTTTTCCTTTGTATAAGTAACTCTTGCTCCAGGATTGAGACTATCTAATGGCAAAGAGTATAGGAGTTCAATGAGAAACATCTGTCACTACCTAATTTGGGCAGTCTAAGCTTAGAGCCCAGCAGTGCTTCTCAGACGAGCCAACCAACAAACCATCTCTCCCTCTCCCCAAGAGCCAAGTGCCAATGCTTCAAATTCAAACCAACCCAAAGTTCCAAACAAGCAGTCTGGGTAGAGCTTTTGTCCAGAAGTCCAAGCCTCTGTGTCTCCATATACCCAGTGGCAGGTGTTCTTTGAGGTCTTCGTCCCGTAACATACTCCATCATACAATTATGCTTAATATTTATCCTAAGACAGTATCTTATAACAATTTTCATATCAACTTAGTTCTTTTTCCACAACCTCAAAGGAAGATTCCAGTCATAACACGTGATACTTAAGTATTTACTAGACAAGAACATAGGTGCTATAAATGAATTTTCAAAACAATATTTAGATGCATCTGTCAGCGTCTCTTGTTCATTGTAACTGATATATCAGAGGAAGACAAAAGAATTATAATGCATCTAGCCATCTGTGCAACATATAAAGGAAATGGTAAGCCTCCTATTTCTAATCTGAAGAGTGTTAAAGCAAAAGTGAGGAGAACAATACAATGACAGAAGATTCAAGCCTATGGAAAATCCATCCAGAGCCAAGGTGTATTGCTCCAAATACCTGCAGAAGAGAGCTGGTAGAACTTGGCATTGTCATTTGAGACAAAAATCTACAGCCACAATGCCCCACTCATCCAATTTAACACATCTATCTTCAGTAATAATTACAATTTAATCTATTTTTCATATATTTTAAGGCCAGAAAAAACTGCTACATAGTCTAACCTCCTACATAACACAAGCCAAAGAATTTCACCCAGTGATTTATGCCACAACTTCTTGTTGAACTAGAGCATATCTTTTAGTAAGACATCCATCTTTATTTTAAAAAAAGACTTCAAGTGATGGAGATTGCACCACTTGCCATGATAAATTGTTCTAATGGTTAATTATCCTCATTGTTTAAAAAAATTGCCTTATTTTAGTCTAAATTTCTAGTTTCAAGTTTTAGTCACTGGATCTTTTTATGCTTCCCTTCCTAGATTGAAGAGCTCTGCACCCATAGAAACCTTTACTCCAGCACATACTTTTACATCTTTGTTATACATTTTCTAAACACAGAGGAACATACAATCTGGGAATCACTCTCTAGAAGAAATTTTTCCATTCAGCCACTTGTTTGGTAGTTCAGAGGACTCAGAAAGTGGAGCATTCAGACAACAAATTGGCCTCTGCCCACTTGACAAGCAAAAATGACTCAGTGCTTTGATCTCTAAACCTATTCCCTCCACTAGTACAGTAATAGAGATTCACAAAGTCAGATGTCCTGCAGGGAAGAACTATACATCCCTTCTGCAAATGACAGCTGAATGAAGTGAAGTGATCATTGCCATTGTACCAACCTGTTAAGGATGTGTTTTCTACACAACTGCAGGCTGGAAGTGCCAAGTGTGAATCATTCCTCAAGTTCCAGGACATATTCATAGAATAATTTCTCTTTCAAGGATCACATTGTCTTGAGTTGACAAATGTCCAGTTGAGGCTCACCATAAGACCCTCACCATATGAAAGACTTATTCATGTAATGTGATATATTTTTATGCTGGGCTTTGAGTCTGGTTTTCAGCGGTTTGAATTTTTTTAAACAAGATGTACCGTATTGTACATATGTTCATATCTCACATAACAGATGCAGCTGAGGAATAATAGGTATGATACAACTGATAGTGTGGCCAATTTTCTCTAGCATAGATTTCCAATAAGACCTTTGACAGTTGGGCATCCCTAAGACACTTTTATTCTTCACTTCAAGAGTATGACCAATTGTCTTCAATCTCACACACCAAGCCTCTACATTTAGATGCAGTTGTTAGTGTTTCTAACATGCTTTGAGATCATGGGATGCAAGGTGCTAAAGAGGTGTAAAGCATTAGTTTCAAGACAGAATAGCAAAACAAGGTTCTTAAATTCAAGGATTTTTCACCCCTTAATGATTTTTTCATTCTGAGTTTAAAAAAAACCAACAGTTTATACACTCACCTGACGAAGGTTGATATAAACTGCATTCTGAAGAAACTCAGAAGCTTCCATGCTTCTTTTCTGTATTGCTAGGACTCTCACTGCCTTCACACAGGCTTCCAACTCAATCACACCAGCATTTTTATACTTGAAAAGAGGAAACAAAAATAACCAAAGTGCCTTAATATACAAGCATACTTCTCTTTGTCAGGCTTGAAAAATGTTTCTGTGCATGCAACTCACACATTTCATTCTTTTCACTTCCATACAATTACCTCTGAACAGTAATGATTACATTGTTTGATTAGCGACTTATGATGCACACTAATGAACAACAATTCATCCTTGAACTGCTAAAGTCAGCTTCATCCTCAGTGTAATTTTTACTACCTGTATATCAGTTTTCTTTGTTTGGAGATTCTTCTTTCATTGCAAACATGACATTAAAACCCATATTTTTAAAAACTTGGTTTCAGAACAATGCAAAATAAATGTTTTGAAGCTTAAAGAAGGGGATGACAGAACTGAACAAAACCTTAAAATACAGCTAGGCACTGTTATGTAATATCATGAAATGTACCCGTTGTACAGATAAGGATATCCAGTTACGCTGATGCAAAAGGGAATTTATAATACAAAGGTTTTTCACTCTAAATAGAAGTTTACAACTACCTTAACACCATATGCTCTGAGGATACAGTCTAGACACAGAAATCTGGAAAAAGTGTCCAGTATGGCTGATGGCTTTAAAAGTTCCTTTTAGTCTCCATTTACTGGTCAGACAAAATAATATTTGCCTTTACTATTTCTTCAGGTCTCCCCACCTCCTTCTTCACACGCTCCTGAGACTATGTTCTAAATATTTTATTCCAGGAAAGGTACCATTAGTTGCAAACCCTTCAATAAACTCAAGACACCTCTCAAAGATTGCTCCAGCATATATATGTTAGTCAGCTTACACAGTAACATGTCAATGATATACTTTTGAATATTCATATGTATGTCTAACTGTACCCACCATTTAACAGAACTTTCCCAAAATAACTAGCATTAATTAGTATATATTTTTAAAGTGCTTTTGTTAATCTACAGGCCTTACAGTCTAAAGGCACAAGTGGTGCAGTACACAGTACAACTCAACAGAATACCATGGTTTGAGGTTGGTCCCTTCTAGTGTGAAGGCTTAACCAGAATTCTGAAATAGCCAGATCCCCTATCAGAGAGCAGACTCTGTACGCCCCCTGTCTGCTGTACTGTTAGAAGTTACTCATGTTTCTTACAACATTATTATACCCTTATACAAATGAAAAGAATACGCCAACATTTATATGTACTTTATAAGGCAGGTGATCTTTAATACTAACTAAAAATGCATTGACAGTACACTGGAATTGATGCATGTATGGAAGTTTTTCATAATGCACGTAAGGTTACCTTGCTGTAGTAAGAAATGGCCTCTTTATATTTATCTATGATGTCTTCAGGGCCAAGGCAGTTCTTGGCACGTCCTATTTCAGCACTGGTATCTGCATTTATACCATTTGAAGTGAGGGCACCTACAGTGGAACAGAGTAAGGAACAAGCAGGAAGCTTCTGGTTAAAAATTAAACATATCTAATAAGCTAGAATACAAAATAGATTTCAATGAAGTGTACATAATGAATAAATAAAGAAGTCATGTCCTGGCTGAGTGACAAATGACTGTAGCATATTATGTCTTACTAAAATGAACTAAAAAAACTAATTAAATCATAAAAAAGGCAAACAGGTGATATAGCTATTTGGTTATGAAAGAACATTCAATATATGAATTTATGGTCTCCTATACCTACCTCAATGTTCAGACTTCCTTTAAAAAAAGGTTTTATTTCAAGAATTAAAAAACCATAGCCCATTCAAAATTATACAATTTAACTTTGAGAAGCTTTACATTTGTATGATTTATGTTTTAATTTTAAATTTTATATTTTTAAAGATTTAGTGAACAATTATACATAACAAATTTCATAAATTTTACCAGTCAGAATCACTATCAAAACACTCCAAAATCCTTTAAAATGAACTTCTCTTTCATATATCCAACCTCAGAAAACCATAGGAAAACAAATAAGCCTTGCAGCACGTCCTAAAGGTCATCAAATCTGAGCCTATCATACCAAGGATATAGGAAGCAAGTTCATATCCTGAGAACTCCCTAACCAAAGTACATATTGCAACCAGCGCCCTCCAACTCTGACCTCCCTCCAAGCCTGTTTAATTACTAACCCCTGTTATTCCCCTTTGCTTAATCTCTTTCCTAAAATAAAAAATTAAACTAAAAGGAGTGTGTCAAAGAAGGGAAAATTTAAGCAATGAGACATGTGCCCATTATCACCTTAATTCCTTTGCTTGTATGTTTATCCTTGTCCATTTGTGTTTTGTCTTTTTAAGTTGCAAGCTCTTCAAGGAACGGGACCATATAGCCTATGGGTTTAGAGTCTAGCATAATAGGGCCCAAATCCTGATTGGGTCCTTTGGAGGCTCCCGCAACAAACAATAACCATTGTCCTTGCTAAGAATTCAAAGAAGCTCTTCCTATTATTTAGAGTAAACTATGGACCTGAATAATGAAACTATCATTACAATTGGAATATTGAGCAATTTTCCAAGTTTTTATTTTAGAAGTTATATCTAAGTACAACAGAATTTTATTGTACAAATCATTCAGTACATATTTAACATTTTTTTTTCATGCAACATGATACTAGTATATATATGATATTATATTTATCAGATAGGAACATATAGCTCTGGAGAGTTTTATTCATGTTTTCTAACAAATGGATTTGGAGCTGTAAATGTCATTCTATACAGAAGTCAGTGATAAGAAGCGATACAGATTTACTATTTTGAAAATCTAAAAGCTGAAATGACAATTTCTGTAAAGTCCTTTTTAACAGGATGCTTTCACAATTGTCAGTTTAGAAAACAGAATTATAACTTCTTTATATAAATGTGCATGATTATTCAAAGGTTATACTGTGTGTACGACATATCAATAGCGATTCAGGCATAAGTGCTCTTAACATTTAGCAGTGGACTTAATTTTAGTTCCAATGATATTTATCGGCCTACCATTAAACATTCGAGTATTTTTCAAGTCAAATATTACATAAAACAAACAGCCTAAAACCAGAAGAAAATGTTAACAAGCTAGATTGGGGAACAGAACCTCACACAAAATCCAGTATGTAGTCTCAGTGTGAAACCATCCTGAACAAACGAATTGTGTTAAGTTTTTAATAAATTGTTCAGAATTCTGAAGATCTAATACAATGATGGTAGTTCATTCCCACGTAAAATATTTATTTTACGTCTACACATTCTACACACTGTGTGTGTTTCATTTATCAGTTACTGGCCTCCATGTAACAATTCCTTCACCATTAAGAGTCAATATTGGATCTATGTATGTTTCACACTGGATATTATTGCATACTTGATCAAAGATGGAAGTGACAGAAAAACCATCCATTACAAATAATGATAGGACTAATGATTACTTTGCATCCCCCATTAGTAACCAGTGGGCAATCTTAAAAAAAAAGATGTGAGAACTGATGAATTAGTTAATATTGTACATCAAGTTCAGAGTATGATTTGTTTTGATAAGATACTGATATTCACAAGCCTATATTCCAACTTATTCAACCAATAAAATATCAGAATATTGTGCAAAATTATACTGAAGGGATATGTTTCATAAGAGACCTATTTTGATATAGATGATGATTCAACAATACAGTACTGTTGCAAAAAAGCAAACAATCTTGGGGCTGGTCTACACTGGGGGAGGGTGTCGATCTAAGATACGCAACTTCAGCTACATGAATAGCGTAGCTCAAGTCAAAGTATCTTAGATCGATTTAACTCTGATCCTCACGGCGTGGGATCAATGTCCGCGGCTCCCCCATCGACTCCGCTACCACCGCTCGCTCTGGTGCGGTTCCGGAGTCGATGGGGAGCGCGTTCGGGGATCAATATCTCGTGTCTAGATGAGATGTGATATATCGATTCCCAACCACCGATAGGGCAGATAGTCTGGACGTACCCTTGGATGTATTAGCAGGAGTGTTGTAAGCAAGACATAAATAGTAATTCTTCCAGTCTTCTCTGCACTGATAAGGTCTCAACTGGAGTAGAGTGTCCAGTTCTGGGCACCACACTTGAGGAAAAATGTGGACAAACTGGAGAAAGTCCAGAGGAGAGCAACAAATAGATTAAAGGTCTAGAAAACATGATGAGGAAAGATTGAAAAAATTGGGTTTGTTTAGTCTGCAAAAGATGACTGAGGAAGGACATGATGATAACCTTCAAGTATGTAGAAGGCTCTTATAAAGAGAAAGGTGATAAATGGTTATCCTAAACCACTAAGGGCAGGACAAGAAGTAATGGACTTAAATTGCATCAAGGGAAGTTTTTGCTACTATCTAACCTAAATCTAACTGTAGGGTAGTTAAGTCAAGGAACAAATTACCTGTGGAATCTCTGTCACTGGAGGTTTTTAAGAACAGGTTAGACAAACATCTGCCAGGAATGGTAGAAGATAATACTAAGGTCATCTACTCTAGTCTCCTGGATTGATGCAGGACTATCAAGGTTCCTACATTTCTATGATTCTGTATACTTGGGGAAAATCAATATTGTAAAAATAGAGATATTAAAGCTAAAACAGTCTTCTCCTGGACTTCTATGGTAGTAACTGAGAAAAAAAGTGAGCAGTAGATTTCAAGTCAGTCAGGCTAGCCTAAACTGACACAATTTAAAAGAAACCACACAGGGAGCACAAAACACACTTTTTTTTTAAAGCTCTGCTCAGTCTTCTGCTATTTAGTCAGATTCATTTCTCCTTGTGTTAGAATGTGATTCTACAATCTGCATTCAATGGTTTAATTTGTGCTGTTAAAGGATGAGCCCACAAGAGAAATGTTTCGAATAAAAGACTGCCTTGATAAGAAAATAGGGAAATATAGATTCCAAAATTACCTGAAATAAAAAAAAAAAAAAAAAAACAAGCTCATTTACTGGATGCAGCCACAGATGGTTATGAATGAAGTTATGAAGAGAATAAAGCCTTAAAGCCAATAGAGATATCAGAACAGAAAAGGATTAGGAATATAAAGATTAAACCACCACAAAATATCGCCAGAATACAATAGTGCTTATAACAGAATGGCTGACAGTCTCTAGGATCTCTGAAATTTCTTCAAGTTAATGAATTGAAGGCGATTCAGGAGCTCACTTTCAAAAAAATCTGAGACACAGTAGGCAATCTTGATGGGATTATATGTCCTACTTCAAAATGAAGGAATAAATGCTCAGAACTGTAAGAAAAATCTCATTTTCTTCCATTAATCTAAAATTATGTACATGGATTTTTAAAAGGGCTAGAGTTTTAAATAATATTAATTGTATCTTGCCTCTGTCTATTGTTATACATGTATATAAAGAATGATAAAATCTTGTTCTTCAAGGTTAAACACCACATATAACTATTTAGATGCATAATAGCAAATTTTTGCTTTCCCCCAAAGCATAAATAAAATATTGATCACTAGCAGTGACAGGATACGAGACTTAAACAATTGGTCTGACCCATTGCAGCATCTCTTATGTTCCAGGCAATGACTTATCTAAGTCATCTGGCAAAGTCACTCATTTCAAGAAGACATAATGAGATTCTACCTGCCTTTTTAGGGTTTAAGTATAGAAAAGGGCAAAATGATTAGGCGTATGAAACAGCTTCCATATGAAAAGAGATTAATACAACAGGTTTTTCAGCTTGGAAAAGAGACGACTAATGGGGGATATGACAGAGGTCTATAAAATTATGACTGGTGCGGAGAAAGTAAATATGGAAGTGTTATTTACTCCTCCTCCTCACACGAGCTAGGGATCACCAAATGAAATTAACAGGCAGCAGGTTTAAAACCAAAAAAAGTATTTCTTCACACAACGCACAGTCAACCTGTGGAACTCTCTGCCAGAAGATGCTATGAAGGCCAAGACTAACAGTTTTCAAAAAAGAAAGAACGAGGTAATTCATGGAAGACAAGTCTATCAAAGGCTATTAGCCAGGATGGGCAGGGATGGTGTCCTTAGCCTCTGTTTGCCAGAAACTGGGAATTGGCAACAGGGGATGGATCATTTGATGATTTCCTGTTCTGTTCATTCCCTCTGAAGCACCTGGCACTGGAAGACAGGATACCAGGCTAGATGGACCTTTGGTCTGATCCAGTATGGCCATTCTTATGTTCTTCTCTCAAAAGAGATCACGCACTGCTTTCTTTCATTCCAGTCAAATTTACACTTTCCCAAAACAGAGTAACAGAGGTTGAATTGGACATGTAGGATCCTCCATAAGAAGTTGTACAGCTTAAGTTACAGCAAACAACTTGGCTTCCACAAGCCATGAGGGGAAAAAAAGCAGAAGTAGCCCTCTCCTCTTTTATGCCTCTAAGTTTAATCCATGGGTACAGGCTCCCCTCCAACTGCAGAACTGGAGGAGAAAATGGGGGTCTTACACTTTTACATCAATTGCTTTTGTGAGAAAGCTTATTTAATAATAGAAGCTATTGAAGAATCCCTAAACCAAAAAATAAATACTGTTTAGACATCTACAAAGCAGCGCTAACAATGTATAGGAACAAATACAATACTGTTCATATGAAAACTAGTGGACAATTTCTCATTTTATTCTAAGCAACTGGGCCATGAACAACTGTCATGAATACAGAGAAATGTGATCTTCACTTAAATATATAACTTTAAACAGTGACAAACTATTTTAAATGGTCATTTCAATTTAAGGTGATCCATTTGGCAGTTTCACTATCGTTTTTTTTTTAAGAAAGTAACAGACAGCCTTTATAATTTGTATTCGTTTTAAAACAAAGGTACATTCCTACTGTCATTTCTATATAAAACAGCCCTTTTTCAGTTTATTTTGGATATCTTCATTTTAATACAATTGTTCCCAGAAAAAAAACTTATTTGCATATGAAAAACTGAAATACGTTGCTAAGGTGTTTCATGTTACAGTAACTGAGGGCAAGGAAAATTATGAAATCATAATTAAATATATCTAAAAGAAGCAATTAACCCTTTTGTTGCAAAGTGCTACAGAGCACCAAGGTATAAGTATTTTTTCATTAGTGCTTATGCAACGAACTGCCTTTAGGGTCTGCTGCAAGTCTCATTTCTTCAACTGGTCTGTTCTGAATTATATTTGCCGCACACCCACTCTTTACCTGTTCGTTTTTTGTTCTTCTATTCATATTGCTAAATGGGATAAGACCTCACTGAAATGAGTTGGGTAGCTTCACCACAGCTTTTGAGTTTGTCATAGTGACAGATGTTTTGATAGTATCCAGGTGAATACTGTATTTACATCTTAATGCATTCTATTTGGTTTTTATTGTCTGATACTCAGATGTCTCAAGAGACACCTTGTGAATGGACTAAATAAATGAATCCCAAATCACATAATTTTGGTCTAATAAACACAAGTTACAATTTGTAAATCATCTTTTGTCAACAGCCTTTGGTGGTAAACTGAATGCTGCTTCAGAGTTTGAGCAAAGTAATTATTGAAACAGAAATAAAAACCCACAGGACTAAGAATGCTGGGAAGACACTATTTAGAACAGAGTAAAGTCAACATTACTGCTCTAGAAAAAGGCATTAAGACTACTACCTCCCAGCATTACTAAAAATATAACTGGAAAAAAAAAAATCAAGGAGTTCTTGTAAGTAAATGGACAGAGAAAGTTAAGCTAGATTTCTAGCCATTCTGACGTTATTCAGATCGTGTTCTCCAAAATCCATATGATCATGACAAAGTCGCAGGTTCAATTTCTTAAAAATGCCTATCAACTTTTGGATAAGTGACTTGATATATCTTGGGCCTGATTTTCAGAAGTGCTGAGCATCCACAAAACTAATAGTCAAATCAGCCCCACACTTTATCAAACTGATACCAAAAACTGAGGCACGAAGTCTGAACCAATTTTGAAAATGTCGCTGTAATCATCCACACAGATGCACAACAAGTAAAAAAAGCTTACTGTCAGAAAACACGCAAAAAGACAAAGTACCTGGGTCAATGAGAACTTCTTGTGCCCCTAGGAGGAAAAAACAAAAGATTTTCAGCCCTTAAAATATACCAAATAAAGCAACTATGCAATATTTTAAACTATCATCAGTCAAAACAGATTACAGGAAAATTCTAAAAGCTAGCACAGACACTGCTGTAAACAATGGTGATTAATTGAAGTCCAGCACACATACGTGTGTTGTTACAACCAATTACCATATCTTGTACTATATTAAGTCCTTTTTAAAAATATATAATTAAAAAAAAAGTTATGACTATTAACACAAACAAAAGGAATTAATATTTTAAAGTCAAACTAGACGATCTTAATTTTAGTCATCCCCCACTTTTTTTTTGTTAGCAAGCTTCCACAACAAAAAGTGTACTCTAAGCCTGTAGATATTTACCACACAATACACCTAAACCCTATACTTTAATTCTTCTGACAAGCCACACCTTCAAACTGAATACATGTGTGGTAACATCAGTCAAGAGGGTAGCAGAAAAAATGCTCTCACATCTCAGATGTAAGAGTAGTCCAAACGAGATTCTAATTTAAGGATGTTTGTGTGAAGGTCTACCCAACATTAACCTTATATGTTAAATATATGTAAGGAGTTGTATTTGAGAAGTGATCTTCATTTTTTTTTTTTTTAAATAGATACAGCATCCTGTTGCTCTCAACCCTGGAGAAGGTAACTGAAATGTGAAGAGAGGGCTCAATAGCCCCAAATTATGTGTTCTTTATCCGATAGCTTGTACTTCCTTAAACTGATTCTCAGTCTCTAGACCAGACAGGTAAAAATAGAAATTTAAAAGCTACAGGAAAACAAATTAAATTTTCTATACCTAATTCTATAAGGCTATTTTACTTGTCACTTTTAAAAATGTAAGAAATCATATAGAAATGCAAATGAAAAAGTAAGATACTTCAGACAGCAGAAGTTGCATAAACAGTATGTATTAAACAGGGAACAACAATCAGAAAACCTTAAAGAAAGATACAAAAATGTGTGTGTTATCAGACCTCTATATACATTTTTGGAGAGATGGTTTGGGATCAAGATATAGTAGCTGTTCCGACAAAGATTAGAATCCAACTATTTAGACCTCAAAATGACAGTGCCAATAACTAGGGCTAGTGATGAGATCTTGTGGACTGTAAAATAACAGCTCTAGATTAAGATGTGTGTTCCTGGAAGGTACGGAGTGAAGACAACAGACTGAATTAAAATACTAGTTGTCCCTATGAATGTTTACTTGATGCAGAGAGTGCCTTATTGAAAAGCTTTTAATGAGGAATTTAAGAAGTTTATATTTACCAGTGTATTAAATATACAACTTGCAGAAGTGACTGGAAGACACTGCAAATTATTAAATTACAAAACAAATGAAGAAAGTAGTAATAAATCACAAAATGTATTTTGTTCAGTTATTCTGACATCAGTTATGATAATATACTTTTGTAAAAATAAGTTTTAGTAACGAGACCTGACTGCAACATCTACTATTAAATCTTTGCTGAGAAGTGAAGAGAGCCACAACTGTGAGCTTGATGAGTGGGATATCATCTTGTCAAAGTTGGAAGATGCATTTTTAACACAGGGGCTCTCAAACTGGGGGTTGGGACCCCTCAGGGTCATGAGGTTATTACATGGGAGGTCGCAAGCTGTCAGACCCCACCACAAATCCCACTTTGCCTCCAGCATTTACAATGGTGTTAAATGTTTATAAATTAAAAACATTTTTTAATTACTATTAAGCGGGAGGTCGCACATCGAGGCTTCCTGCGCGAAAAGGGTCACTATTATAAAAGTTTGAGAACCACTGAGGTTATGGGACTAGCTGGACAAAACTTTATTTACTTAAATGACAAGAATACCTGGTGTAATCTTTTGAAATATGCTCTTTTACTGTAAAGTTGAAATGTCAATACATATAATTTGTAATTCATCCTTTGAAAATGCAAAATAAATGGTTTGCCAGTTTTGATATGTATATTAAGTAAAGCTATTTTTACAAGATGGAATTAGTTCTGATCACAATTTTAAAAAGAATTTATGATTAGCTGTTAAACAAGGGAATGGGGATTATTTTATTTTTTTTCCTAAACTCTAAATAGCTAGCAGGCACTCTCTCCAAGGAAGCAACAAAGAGTCCTGTAGCACCTTAAAGACTAACAGATGTATCGGAGCATAAGGTTTCGTGGGTGAATACTCACTTCATCAAATAGTGATGAAGTGAGTATTCACCCATGAAAGCTTATGCTCCAATATATCTGTTAGTCTTTAAGGTGCCACAAGACTCTTTGTTGCTTTTTACAGATCCAGACTAACATGGCTACCCCTCCGATACTTGTCTCCAAGGAAGGTAACCTGTTTCATAAAAGCTATTCAATTAAAGTATTTACAAAAAGCATACTAAAGCCTCTCAGCGGCAAGTTGTCAGTTTCCTGACTGGTGCTTAATTTTACAACCAACATTTTAATAAAAAGACCTACTAAATGGGCTTTGTTTAAAATTGATATGAATTACAATTCAATATTAGAGTATTATAATTCATACAAGTAACTGCATATAGACTCTGCCAATAATGCATAAGTTTTAAAGAAAGTGATATGGTCTTCCAAACAAGTCCTTGAATAAAGAACACCAAAAGCCTTGGATATTGAACATACCCTTCTTATCCTTATCAATTCATATATTCCTCTCACACCATTTATATAATTTTCTCAAAATTGCCTGCGTTTTTCCCTGCTGAATGATTTTCACCAAATCTTAAGTAGAATCCTGGTCTTAAACACACAACTAGAAAAATTCTGAACAAATTCTCTCTTAATATCACCACAAAACCATTGGATTTTTATACTAAAAATAAATCTTCTCACAAAAGAAATGTAGTTCAGTTTAATACCATTTTTACGTTTGTGTGAAATTCTTATTACACACGAGGGGAGGGGGGAGACTAGAGATTAAGGGTTGTCATTACTAAACATCTGGGGAAAAAAAAAGTCAAAGCAGAAGCCCCATTTAAGGCTTACCTGGTCGGTGTCTGTTGCTTGCCTCAGCGGGAAGAGAACTACCTTGTGCCCTACGAGCCCCAGCTTTACCTCCTGTGCCACCAGGGTAGTGGTAGATAACTGATGCCGAGCATAAACCTTCAAGAGCAGCTGGAGATTAAAGATAAAGAAATATTTAATTAACAGAGAATCAATTCATCACATATGAAGTATTATAATTTATAATCCTATAAACAGAGCCTCAAAACCCTCACTCTGCCAGGGGCACCCACAGAAATTTTTTTCCATGGTACGCATCAATCCCCGCAAAGCCATCCCTGTTGCACCTACTGAGTTCACACCACACTAGGTCCCCTTCATTCATATCCCACTCAGGTGCAATCTCATTCCCCATCAGTGAGAAGGAACATGGGCTGCTGAAATGGAGCAAGGCCAGGCAGGCCTCCAGGGGGAAGCCCTGGTACAAAAGCCAGCCCACAGCAGCTGCAAGGGGTCAAATCCTGTCAACCCCACTGCTCAGTGTTTCAGAGTAGCAGCTGTGTTAGTCTGTATCTGCAAAAAGAACAGGAGTACTTGTGGCACCTTAGAGACTAACAAATGTATTTGAGCATAAGCTTCCGTGGGCTACAAAAGTTCTTTGTTGACAGTCCATCTTAATTAATTAGCCTCTTGGGAGTTGGTTGGGCAACGCCCACCTTTTCATGTTCTCTGTATGTATATATATCTCCTCACTATATGTTCCATTCTATGCATCCGACAAAGTGGACTGCTCAGTGTGTCCAGCCAGATTTAGCTCTGCAGCTCTTCCATCACGATGGTGGGACCACAGTAGTGCTGAACTTCACTGAACAGGGGCCACAATGCAACTCTCTCGATTATGGCCCCATGATCCCTCCATCATGATGGTTTTAACAATCTCTGTCATAAAGGAGGGGCCACACCTGTCTGGGCAGTGGGGAGGCCAGTCCTGCTCCTCCTTGCCACTGTCAATGATACGCATCAAGCGTAATGTGTATGGCTGCATATATACCACTGCACCTTTCATGAATAAAAATCTTTGTCGAGCTCCTTCCCACGCTAGAACAGAACGTTCTAAGCATCATTGTTCCTTTCTCAAGAGTGAAAGGAAAAAGACAGTAAGTAGAGTGGCTGAAGCTGATACATCTTTTGCAAGAGGGGAGCCATGAAGTAAAATAAAGCAAAGACGTGCAGGCGGGGTATGTCTACGCTTAGCTGGAGGTGCAAATTCCAGCTTAAGGATACATACCGCATGCTAGCTCTGATCAAGCTAGTGCACTAAAAATAGATTGTAGGTATGGCAGTGTGAGCAGATAGCCACCTCAAGTACATATCTAGCATCTTGGATGGCTACATACTTGAAGTGGCAAGCCCCTTTTGCCCCTTGCACCATTGCAGCTGCGCTATTTTTAGCACAACAGCTTGATCAGATCTAGCATGTGTATGTATCCTTTCACCAGAATTTACACCTCCAGCTCAAAGTGTATACATATCTTTAGAGGAGTGGAAGGAGAAGCAAAGAGCACAGCAGCAAGAGCTGCCAGTGATTTCCCTACATGGATGATGTAAAGGTCTAGAAAACATGACTTATGAGGGAAGATTGAAAAAATTGGGTTTGTTTAGTCTGGAGAAGAGAAAACTGAGGGGGTACATGATAAAAGTTTTCAAGTACATAAAAGGTCGTTACAAGGGGGGGGTGAAAAATTGTTCTGGTTAACCTTTGAGAACAGGACAAGAAGCAATGGGCTTAAATTGCAGCAGTGGAGATTGAGATTGGACATTAGGAAAAATCTTCCTAACTGTCAGGGTAGTTAAACACTGGAACAAATTGCTTAGGGAATTTCCACCATCAGAGGTTAAGAACAGGTTAGACAAACATCTGTCAAGAATGGTCTTGTTATTACACAGTCCTGCCTTGAGAGCAGGGGACTGGACTACATGATGGACTGAAGTCCCTAAATTTCTGTGATTCTATGGAGGAATGAGAATCAGCAGCTAAGCATCCAATGACCACTTGTGCACCTAGGAGAAAAGCAACAGCAGCAAAAGAGACCTGCAAAAAGATGAAGGCTAGGGGCCAAAACTGATTTGCATGAGGTGAAAGGAGTAAAGGTATGTGAATGTAAGTTAAATATATGTGGGTTTGGCAGCCACAAGAGCATACATTTTTTTCATCCAATCTTTACTATGCCTCATACCAGCAAGATTTGAAACATTTTTCCCCACACCTATCACCTGAGGACTAAGATCACCTTTTAAAAGCAGCTATTACACAAGTCATGCATAATATAGTTATGCTAAAGAAGCCTATGTTTTATATTGCAAATATGCTAAATTCTCACTTTCTATAACAAACAGTATTTTCCTTGCATTCTTAGTCACGTACTAATTCTTTTGGCTTGATTTTCAAGTCACATTTTATTGGATTTTTTAAGTGTCTTTTTAAGTGCATTTAATTGCTGCCTTTTTATATTGCAGCAAGAAGGCAAAGAAAAGTTATCATTTGCTTCGTACCAGAATCTTAAATTATTTGTGTTTTATCAGCATCAATTAAGCCTACCTCCGAGCCACAAAAAGTCATTTACAGAACGCAGAAGTTCCACAGCCATATGATAATGTACCAAGGAATCTTGTAACATCCCAGCTTGTAGACACAGATCACCAACATGTTTCCGCATCCGACCTTGACAACGTTTCTTATAATGTCTGAAATATAAAAGATAGTGTATAGTTACTCCCACAATACCTACATCCTATGAGCTGAGAAAGCATTGAGTTACTTGTTTTTTTTCTTCTCTCTCTGTTTACGCATCACTGAGACATTAAACATTGCTGTGATGTTATTGACATGAATTGTGACCATGTAGATCATTGTTGTAGCCAAGGTCCTATAGTTGCACCAAATCTTGTTCAAAGGAGGTCAAGTAAGGCATCTATAGAAAGCTTGTAACTTGCTGTTTATGATTATGCTGTCTGTCTATCATTTTTGTATTTGATGTTATGAATATTGGCTACGTACTTGGATCTCAATGTGTTTGATTTTAAGTAGCCTCAGTGAAGCATTTGGTCAGTTTCTTGAGAATGGCCACTTACGGAGAATAGTCCTATCAAGAAACACTTAACTGACAATGGACTTTGGGAGATGCCAATCCACATCTGAGCTTTCCTGGAACGTTCAAACTAACATGTAAACAATGGTATTGGCCTGCAAAAACCTGAATCATTCATGGGCATGTGACTTGCCTAGGTGGCTACAAACTCCATCTTGTTGCTGTGACTTTGCACAGAACAAAGGGGTTTCTGCCCATAAGAGAGAGAATATAAAAGGCCCTCGAAGCCTCTCCATTTTGTCTTCAGCTGGCTCAATAGATGGCCTCTCCACCCCAAAGAGATGTCTGAAAGAAAAAAAAAAACTGGGACAAAGGACTACAACTAAGTGGGTCAGAGTGATTGCTGGACCCAGGCCATAAACCACAACGTTGGTCTGAAAAGGATTGGGCTCAGACTAGGAAGGAGTCTAGTCTGTGAAAGAAGCTTATTGGGACATCCTTGATGGTGAGATTTTCCTGTATTCAGTTTACTACTGTATTAGGCTTAGACTTGCATATTTATAGGTGATAATTGGAGATATATCAATCTCCTAGAACTGGAAGGGACCTTGAAAGGTCATTGAGTCAAGCCCCCTGCCTTCACTAGCAGACCAATTTTTGCCCCAGATCTCTAAGTGGCTCCCTCAAGGATTGAACTCACAACCCTGGGTTTAGCAGGCCAATGCTCAAACCACTGAGCTATCCCTCCCTCCGATACCTGGGGGAGCGAACAGCTGTGCATACCGCTCTATCAGTGTTATAAAGGGCAGAATTTATGAGTTTACCCTGTATAAGCTAAATACAAAGTAAAATGGATCTATCTGGGGTTTGGATCCCATTGGGAGCTGTGTCTGGGTGCTAGATACAGGAGCACTTGCTAAGTTACTTTCAGTTAAGTCTGCAGCTTTGGGGGGCATAGTTCAGACCCTGGGTCTGTGCTGGAACAGACTGGCATGTCTGGCTCAAAAAGGCAGGGTTCTGGGGCCAAACTGGCAGAGAAAGACAGGCTCAGAGGTAGTCTCAGCACATCAGGTGACAGTCCCAAGAGGATCTCTGTGACCAAACCCATCACAATGGCAATCCATCCTTTATCACTGAGCAAATAGCCCAACATCAACTATAACCAGTGTATTGGGCAAAATGAAAAATAAAGACCAAAAATCCTCAAGAAATATTGATGAGATATATAGACATATTCTGAATATACAGAACTGCTGTACATAGATTAAAATGAAAGCCTTCCTTTCAGAGAATAATTTTACTTGTAAATTATGGAATATATATATAGAAAAATGCTAATAGAAATAGGCAGATCATTCTTTTCATGTTTTTATTAATTAAATACACCTCTACCTCGATATAACGCTGTCCTCGGGAGCCAAAAAAACTTACCACGTTATAAGTGAAACCAGGTTACATCAAACTTGCTTTGATCCGCCAGAGTGCGTAGCCCCGCCCTACCGGAGCACTGCTTTACCGCATTATATCAGAATTCTTGTTATATTGGGTCGCGTTACATCGGGGTAGAGGTCTATTTGCTCTGTAGAACTAACAGCCTGTTAAAACAGCACACAACTTTTTCCTGTCAGGGGATGGATTATCTATGGATCTGTTGAAGACCTAAGCGTCTTCCCACTTTTACTCACACTTTCAGCCTCGGTGACCAACATCCCAAGAGCTGAATGAGATTCTCTTCAAAGCCCACCTATATCACTAAGTAAAAGATCAACTAGAAAAATAGCTATAGAACACCACAAGGCATTCAGTCCCCAGCTCTCTCCCCAACCACTCAAGTAAGGAAACTACAAGGAACAAGGCAGCTTGTGGAAAATTTTAAACTAAATAGATGCTTCAATAGAGTTAATTATTAGAAAAGTAACTAATCTGGATAATGGATTCTTGATGTAGTATTGAAACTAGCCTTCCTTAACCAGAACTTCTCAGAAATAAGTAGGTGAATGGAACAGATGCAAAGTAACAAATATATACTTCCCCCTAGGGACTCATCATGCTTCAAGACAGGAGGCAAATCATTCACTTTCTGAGAAAGGACTTCTCTCAAGGTATGTCTACACAGCAATAAAAATCTGTGGCTGACCTGTGTCAGCAGACTTCGGCTTGGACCGTGGGACTGTTTAATGGCAGTGTAGACTTGCAGGCTCAGACTGGACCCTATGAAGTGCGAGGTTTCCCAGAGCTTGGGCTCCAGCCCAAGCCCAGAAATCTACACTTCAAACAAACACCCTAGAGCCCAAGACCTGCAACCTGAGTCAGTTGGCACGGGCCAGCCACAAGTGTCTAGTTGCAGCGTAGACATACCCTCAGAGTCCCTCAGCAAATATCTGCACATTCTGCTCTGCCTTCAAGGACACACCTAAGTATTCTATAGACTGAAAATATTTGCATCCCCAGTAATTAAGCTTTTTTTCCATTTGAAAGATTGAATAAAATGGTCACTCATCTACATTAATTTTGTAAGTACACACAAATCCTGGTGCTGTAACATCAGAGATTCTTCCAATATGAGTATATTATTCAAATACATTTCTCAGTGTTTCTAGTATCTTCTCTCCAAGGTTAAATTTCTCCAAGTTATTTAAGTCTTTCCTCTTCTTCCTCTTTTACATAAGAGCTAAATAATATAACTATCAACCCCAAGATCAGTTAATTGAGACTATACAAATTGATCTCCTTTCACATAAAAAAATCCAACCTTGCCATCTAAAAAATTAAATTAAATACGAATAAAGTTTTCATTTCAGAATCCAATTTAAGTTAGCTAAGATTTACAGCATATATATGGACTAACCCTAAAGCAAAGATTCTTGAACTGCGTTCTGCGGACTACCAGTGGTCCGCGAGCTCCACTGGGGTGCGCTGTGGATAGTTCCCTCTAAGATGGATGCCTACGTGGCTACACACGAGAAAATAAAGGGCCACCCACCTAACTAGTGGAGCCACATGGTGCCTGGACCCTGGAGAAGATGCATATATAAGGTGAGGTGGTGGCCTTGGGGGGCGGGGGCGGGGAATAGGGGGTAGGGAGGAGGCGGCAGTGGGGTGAGAAGAGGGGTTGGCGGGGGGAATTAGGGACATGCAGGACTGCAGCGACCAAAGAGGCAACTTTTCCCAGCTCCAGGGCTGTGGCTGCAAGGGAGACCCCCCTCCCACCTCCCCAGCCCCAGTTCGGGGGCTGCCATGACAGTGGTGACCTCCCTCACTCCCCCCCAGCCCCAGTTCAGGGGCTGCTGCAGCAGGGGCGATGGGCCACATCCATCACATTAGAAAGACTACTGACATTAAAATATGCAGTGTGTGCTTTTATTTATAGAAAAAAGTTAATTTTAAAAAGTTTATATAGCACTTTTATGCGAAGTGTTTTACAATAGCTAGTTGACAGTACAAACATTTGGAAAGATCATTAAGTGGTCCGCTGAGACCCTCTGCAATTTTCAAGTGGTCCGCAAAAAAAGAAGTTTGAGAACCACTGCCCTAAAGAATTTGAAAGAGTGTAATAGGGACCTCAGGAAAATTACAGAGCACTTTGTATGAACTGGTATACTTCCCCACGAAAAAAAGGAAAACTCAATAAAATTGTGTGGAAACATGAGACTAGCAGAGATTTATGCCTCTAACAGCAGCAATTGCATTTGTTATGACTAAATTCAATTCATGATAACATTTTAAAAAACAGAACTTAACATCTAAACCAGGGGTCGGCAACCTTTCAGAAGTGGTGTGCCAAGTCTTCATTTGTTCACTCTAATATAAGTTTTCATGTGCCAGTAATACATTTTAACGTTTTTAGACAATCTCTTTCTATAAGTCTATAATATATAACTAAAGTATTGTTGCATGTAAAGTAAATAAGGTTTTTAAAATGTTTAAGAAACTTCATTTAAAGTTAAATTAAAATGCAGAGCCCCCCTGAATCGGTGGCCAGGACCCAGGCAGCATGAGTGCCCTGAAAACCAATGGGAGAATACTTCAACCTCTCTAATCACTCAGTGACAGACCTGAAGGTGGCAATTTTACAACAAAAAAAAAACTTCAAAAACAGACTCCAAAGAGAGACCACTGAACTTGAATTCATATGCAAATTAGATACAATTAACTTAGGTTTGAACAGAGACTGGGAATGGTTGGACCATTACACTAATTCAATCTATTTTCTCATGTTAAGTATCCTCACACCTTCTATGGGTCATCTTGATTATCATTTCAAACTTTTTTTTCCTCCTGCTGATAATAGCTCCTCTCACTTGATTGGCCTCTTACAGTTGGTATGGCTACTTCCACCTTTTCATGTTCTCTGTATGTATAAATATCTTCCTGCTGTATGTTCCAGTCTATGCATCCGATGAAACGGGCTGTAGCCCACAAAAGCTTATGCTCAAATAAATTTGTTAGTCTCTAAGGTGCCACAAGTACTCCTGTTCTTTTCATATATAGTAACAGACGTCCCCAATAAAAACACCCATTTTAAAATAACTATCTGTAATTCATTGCCAAGTGAACAATTTTTATTGTGGTTACAACAATGTGCAGTTTTTCCAACTTGTGCTTTAACACTGTACAAATGTCTCTGCCAAGTCAAAAGGTGAACATTCATGTAAACAAGATCCACCCTCAACATACAGATGATAAAACTTAATTCACTAGATGCTTGGGGTTTTTGTCTGGTTTTCTTTTTAAAGTCACTCAGCTACAAAAAGGGTCAATAAAAACATTAATTCAGAGCTAGACTGAAAAAATGCTTGTTGTCTGTTATCAAATGCATAATATATACATATATATAGCAAAAAATTAAAGATCACTTTTTTTATGATCTCCTCCAGTGTACAGTCATGAAATAAATTATTTGTCCCAGCTACTGATGCTATGAGGCCTGAGATGAAGAAACTGGTGCAAAATTTTACAATATAATAAGGAGGTTAACTTTTTTTTTCCTGGATGCATTAGTTGGTTGATCATGAGTCACCAGAGTTCTGGTTCCCTGTGGTCTAAGCCAATTCCCACACAGTGACAGAGGTTAGACATCATTTTCTACTCTCTCTCAGAGGGAGTGCCATGAGCAGAGCACCATTGTACTTGCGTGCTCTTCCTTTTCCCCATAAGGCAACCCAAGATTTTTGATGGACAGTGACTGCTGAAGACACCAGATGAAAAAGCACCCCAACCCCCAAAAATATGGCAAGTGGCAGCAAGTCCACTAATCCTATCCCAAACCATAAAGGATGTTGTCACTTACAGGGCTACATGCATAGGCAGCGAGTTATATGGGCTCGAGGTGCCCGGGCTCCAGGAATATTCAGAGCTGGGTGACCTGCTCCAGCAATATTTGGAGCTGGGTCTCTCCCCTGGCCCTGCCTGAAGCGGGCCCCGGCCCCCACAGGTCTCCCCCCACTGCCCCACCCCGCCGCGTCCCTGCCTGGAGCAGGTCCTGGCCTCCGCCTTCCACCCCTCCCCCTATGTCCCCCCTCCGCCATGTCCCTGCCTGCTCGCAGATCGGCTCCCGGCAGAACTGTTGTCTGCTGCCCCAGAGTCCTAGCACCTGCCACCACTAATGGCGAGGCAGGCTGCCCTTACCCTGCTCTTCTGCCCTAGCCCTGAGCCTCTCCAACCCCCCGCACCCTCATCCTCAGCCCCAGCCCCAGCCAGAGCCCTCATCCCCCTGCACCCTCATCCTCAGCCCCAGCTCTGAACCCCCCCACATCATGAACCCATCATCCTCAGCCCCAACCCTCATCCCCCTGCACCCTCATCCTCAGCCCCAGCTCTGAACCCCCCCACATCATGAACCCATCATCCTCAGCCCCAACCCTCATTCCCCTGCAGCCTGATCCTCTGCCCCAGCATGCACCACCTCCCCGTTCGTACACCCCCACCAGCCGAGCCTGCACCTCTCACCCCCTCCTGCACACCCACCCCCTGCCCTAGCCCAGAGCCTGCACCCAGCACTCAAACTCCCTCCTAGAGCCTGCACCCCTCACCTCTTCCTACACCCCCACCACCAGCCCAGAGCCTGCACCCAAACTCCACCCCAAAGCCTGCAGCCCTCACCCCCTCCTGCACACTCACTCCATCCCCCAGCCCGGAGCCTGCACCCAGCACCCAAGCGCCTTCCCAAAGCCTGCACCCTGCCTGCACCCTATTCCCCAGCCCAGGACCTGCACGCCAGACCTCCCCCCTGAAACCCTGCCCAGAGCCTTAGGCGGGGGGCGGGCAGGTTCTGGGCACCACCAAAATTTCTACAAACTTGCCTCCCATGAATACATGGTCTTACGGGATACCTCATAGCTTCACATAACCATTCAAAATCTGCATCTTTTGTGGTTGACTACTGAGAGGCTGGCTTACAATGTGCTTTCAACTATAGTTCCATCTTTATGCAGTAGCTGCTACGTTTTTAAGGAACAAAATCCTCTTAAGAAGTAAGAATCAGTATTGTTTTGGGAGCATTGTGTAGTGCTGGTGAAAAACAGACTGCTTGTCTGCTACCACAGTAAAACAGTTACCACTAACAGCCACCATAATACCTTGATCAAACTAGCTTACCTTATTCTGGGTGTCCACATTTCTGGTTTAACATCAAGCACCTCATCAGCTGGCATGTGCAGGACAATACATACCTCTGTACCACTTCTGGGGATAGAAGCAGAAGGCAGAGTCCTGGCCACTTCCATCCCCACCTGATCTTATGTACATATGGTGCATATATATTGCAGCCATGCATTTGACTTATATGCATTGCTCTGTTCCACCCCTATTTTACTGTCTCCAGCTGAAATTGCCCTATGTGACTGCCATAATTATGTGCAAAATTCAGAATGGGCAAAAAAATGTTAAATCATTTCAAACTAGAGGTAAATTTAATCACAAACCATTTAGCAAAAAGTTTGGAGGAGTTTCTGATTCTTCAAAGTGTCAGAAAACAAAACTGAAGGTTCAAAAAACATGCAAAATGAATTGGCAAAGTTTTCATGCAAAATGCTGCAAAAAAAAAAATCCCCACCAAATTCAATCAATTCCCAATTCTGGTTAGATGCAAAAAAAACAAATATCACTGTTCATAACATTATTGAGCCTTTAAAAATCCAGCTACAGCATTTAATTTTCATCACTGACAAAACATTTTAATTTTGAAAACAAACACAGGCAGTAGCTTCATTGCTTTGAGTTTACAAAATAAAGCAGCTTCCAGAGGTCAGCAGCCATCTCAGCAAATTGTTTGTATTCTACGAAAAAAATTCCAGCATTGCCACCAAATAGAATTGCCATATGCTAAAAGAAGTGAACCCATGATAACAACAGTCCAGCAGTAATTCTTAGTTGTACTGGAAAAACAAACACATACAAGCAATACTCAACTATGTAATGAACACAGAATGGAAAGGCAGCACATGAAAAACTAACTCATTTTAAAATATTATCTATCACAGCCTACCTTTTCAGACCCAACAACAAACTCACAGGGCAGTATGAGAGGGGGAAAAAAAAGAAAAGAGAAAGGAACAAAACAGAAATTAGAAATATACAAGAACAGAAAAAAAATTAAATAGCCAGGTATACATGTACTCAGATTTCACACAGTTTGACAAAGAGCAGTGAACAAATCCCACCTACTATATATAAACATTAGAAAAGCAATACATCTATATAGGATCTTGCTCTCTCATCACCTAATAACAATGCTAAGTAGATGTCTTATCAGTTCAAAATCAACAATGTAATTGTGCCCATACTAACACATCTGAGTTGATGTGAATAACTTAAACATTAAAATAATTTGGGCCCAACAGGCTAGAAATACTAGCTTTTTAAAAAAAAAAAAAAATTGAAGACAGGGAAAACCTAAAAAAAAGTTATTAAACAGCGGTGTCTGAAATGGCCAAGGAGGGAGTGACTTCAACAGAAATGATCTCATATGAAGATTTGAAAACAGTCATAGTACTACACACAATCAGTAACACACCAGATAAGAGAACATTAAACTTGTCTATAACATAGCATGCTGAGGCACCACCACAGGAGCTCTGAGTATGCACCTTCCCTGATACCCTGAGGTTCAAAAGCCTTTTGTTTCTTCATAAGGATACACAATCCCACCTACTTGGTCCAGTGGGAATTCCTGGCTAGTCAACAGATGGTTATATCGTAAATGCATCAGATCCCAGAAGTTTTTAACAACTGCCTCTTTCCTGTTCAGAGTAGCTATATCTTTTGCCACTACCAGATTCTTGGACCCTGTCTACATCTTAACCTTAGGCTTCAACCCTGCTGAGTCCTACACATGTGCTTATCTTTATGCATTGTGAGTAGTCCCCACTCATGTCAAGTCTTGACAAGACCAATACACCAATACCTTAATGCTCCTACTCATCCCCTCCTCTTGGCTATTCCAGTCCATTTTAAGATCATGTACCTGCTTTGATTTCTGCTTCTCTGCATTAACCAGTCAGGAACATCATAAATAAAAATACATTTTTTCTACAGCGCTTTTCATATGAAGACTTTAAAGTACCTTACAAACATTAATGAACTAAGCCTCAAAAGCCCTATGACCTAAGGAAATATTGTCCCCATTTTACAGATGAGGAAACCAAAGTACAGTGGGATTAACCGATTTGCCCAGGATCACATGCTGGCAGGCTGTGCCAGGAACTGAACCAAGGTCTGACTCCCAGTCCTATGCCTTGTAATCAACAAGATCATCTTTCTTTCCACGGCTTCCTATTTCTCATCTGCTAAGTAAGCATTTTACCATTTAAGCTAATTCTCCAACACAAACACTGTAATTAGGCTTAGAAGGATTTGATTTTAATCAGTAAGTGTCACTAAACATCTATTAGAACCATTCACACAAACCGATGAAAAAGTATTTCCATTGATGATCATCTAAATTTATAAATAGGCAAACTAAGAAAAAGACTGCTTCAGAAATATCAGAGTATGGCTTAAGGATATTTACTGCGTATATTTTGACAAGATGTTGACAATCTGTGTTTTAACAGCTATAAAGCTAATTTTTTGAATATCAATGTCTGTCAGATAATTTGACTTCCCCATAATTTCCCAACTATGAAAATTTAAAATTGATAATTTTTAGCCCCTTTTATTTTTAAACAGATTTTATCCATTGAAATTTAAAAAAAATCAAGTTCTGCCAAGTCTACTTGTAATGTTCCCCTTGATATCACCACTCTCAGTATAGAACCTGGAAAACAGTATCATCTACCAGTTACACAAGTAAATTGCCAGAAGACACAGATCTCAACTCTGCCTTCCTCTCAACAGCATCTAGCATCTCTGGACTACAAAGCATGAAATGACTCATACCCTAGTTTATAAGCACTGCATTTAGGTAGCCAGTTTGGTTACAATAATCATCCACCTCAGCAGCGAATATTACTTCTTGACAATATGTGAGCCTTATTAGCTGGGTGAAACATGACTGCACTAATCCTGGCCATGTAATCCTAGTCACCAGGTTAGCATGGTCCAAGCTCATAATGCACAGCGTTTGGCACGAAATACACTAGCCTGAAAGGATATTAATTTAATTGAGGGGTTTAAAATGTTATTTCAGTTGAATGTACATAGGCATTATGGTATGACCAAAAATTACCCTGGCATGTTTCATCCTGGTGATGTGTAACTCACTAATTTCAGCTGAGATATTTTCTATGTTGACATACTTACCGGGTTCATTTGGTATGGGGTCTCTCCCTAGCACTCAGATGATAACCCATTACAGAAGCCAACTCAACTGTAACTGCAAGTTTGAGAGTCGCAGGCAAAGAAACTTCCCACAGATTAAACAATCTGTGACCAAATGATCAGAAGTACACTGAGGCATCAAATCCCTCTGTGCAATATTTGGCAATATTCTAATGCAGTCATTTGCATCAAGACAGGGCAATATTCAGGCCTTAGCAGCAGCTATAAACTATATGAAGCTAGGACACCTCATTGTCTCCATAAAAAGAGATGAAAGTGGAGAAAAGGAGTTGTCATAAATATAAAGGGAAGAGTAACAACCTTTCTGTATACAGTACTATAAAATCCCTTCTGACCAGAGGCATAAAATCCTTTTACTTGTAAAGGGTTAAGAAGCTCAGGTAACATAGCTGGCACCTGACCAAAAGGACCAATAAGGGGACAAGATACTTTCAAATCGCAGGGGGAGAGGGAGGAGGCTTTGTTTTGTCTGGTTTCGGTCTGTCTGTTCTGTGTGCTTGCCGGAGACAGATCAAGAAAGCAAGCAATCCAACTCCATTAGTATTAGTAAGTACTAGTGAAGGAATGTGTTAGCTTACTTTTATTTTGGCTTGTGATTCCCTTTGTCTAAGAGGGAGGTTTATACCTGGTTTTGTAACTTTAAAGTTTTGCCTAGAGGGAAATCCTCTGTTCTGAATCTCATTGCCCTGTGAGATTATCTTCCATTCTAATTTCACAGAGGTGCTTCTTTTAACTTCTCTTTCTAATAAAGTTCTGGTTGGTTTTTTTTAATTTGATTGGGTTTTTTAATGGTCTTAAAAAAAAAAAACAAAAAAAAAAACTCCACAGTTGGGTTTGCGCTCATCTTGTTTATTCTCAAGCCTCCCCAGGAAAGGGGCTGTAGGGCTTGGAGGAATATTAGGGGAAAGTCAGAACTGCAAGTGGTCCTTTCCCTGAGTTTTATCTAATCACGTGGTAGTGGCAGCATTACCTAATCCAAGGTACAAGGGAGGTACTTTGAGGAGTTTTTAACCTAAACTGCTAGAAATAAGCTTGGGGGGGGGGTGTCTTTCATGCGAGTCCCCATGTCTGTACCCTAGAGTTCAGAGTGGGGAGGGAACCCTGACAGGAGTTCTAACTTGGGGGGAAGAAAAACCGCAACCATTGTAAAAGGGCCATCTTTCCCTCCCACATCAGTTTGTAGCAGCTGGAAGTACTGAAGAGCGTCTCATGGTTTGTTTCACCATTCCAATAAAGTTAGTCTTTTCTTTCATCATTTAAACTCATCTCCACCATCATGTGTGCATACCCTCAAGCAAAGAAAAAAATCTTTCCCTGTAAGTTTAAAAAAAATGATAAAGTTGCAATGTATGGCTTTAAACAATGATTCCCATTTGGCTGGTGAATTACAGGAACTATACAACATTATAGACAGGTTTTATTGTGACCTAAATAGTGAGAAGAAACTGGACCAGCATTTCACCTTTGAAGATCTATGTTCAAATACTCTAACTCAAAAGTGTAAATTAATGTTATGGTCTCAGCCCAGTTCAAACATAGGTGATAGTCCTGAGTTTCTGTAAAGTAGCCTACAAGAGCTGCAATACTGCAGGGTAGGTTCCAAGTGCTTTGGAAGATCTGTGCAAAGAAGCCCACAAAGGGTATACTTATTATATTATTTCTGAATTAAGCCAGGACTGTTAGACTTTCACTTTCACTTTCACAAGTAGTGAAAGAATAAAAAGGCACAAAGTGTCTTTATCTTACTTAAATATAAACAAGAATTTATGAAGCGGGGGGGTAGAGGGTTCCAGTTGGAAGGGGCATAAGAAAGTGACCACAGATTCCAACTATTCAGTATATCTTATTTTGCTAAAATATTACCCAAAATGCTAATCTGAACAGAATTTTTTAAATACCTTTCATGGGCAATTTAAATATAATCCAGATGTTTTACAACAGATAAAAAATGCCAGCGCAAAACACTAAAAAAATGGAAATTATGGTTTATCAAGTCTTTCTGGTGTAATTTTTAAATTGAAGATTTATGACAGAGATTGGAATACTTACTTTCTTCTTAACGACAGGGTGATGCTAAGTGCAGAAACACTGTGGTTAAACGACACTCAGTGCTTGAACCAATTTAAAAGCTACTGAGGTACAGCAACTCCTCACTTAACATTGTAGTTATTTTCCTGAAATGCTATTTTAAGCAAAACGATGTTAAGCATATCCATATTCCCCATAAGAATTAATGTAAAATGGGGGGGGTTAGATTCCAGGGAATTTTTTTCACCACACAAAAGATATTATATACATATACAGCATAAGTTTTAAATAATTTTAAACAATTTAATACTGTACTCACCAATGATGATTGTGAAATTTGGCTGAGGTAGGGGCGAAATGGGGTTTGCCCCACTCCGCTTACCCAGTGCTTCTGCCAGAGAGCAGGGTTGTGGGGGCTTGCCCCGCTGCGCCTAGTATTCCAGGTGAAGAGCAGGAGTGTGGCGTGGGGCTCTTGCTCCGTTACGCCCACCCGATGCTCGAGCTGGGTTTGGAGTTTGCAGGCTCCCCGGCTGGAATGCCAGGCAGGCGGAGTGCGGTAAGCCCCCCTACACTGCAACCCAGCTACCTGCCTGGAATACCCGGCAGAGATGACCAAACTACCTTATAATAGAAAACTGTGCAACTTTAAACTAGTATGTTCTCTAATATATCAGAAACCTAACAAAACCATGTTAACCGGGACGACTTTAAGTGCAGAGTTGTAATATATTACATCAGGTTCAGCATGGCAGCAGGAGCACTCAAAATACTACAACAACTGTAAGCCAATGTGTCCAAAGCATGTACACCACCAGGATTGGGGTGGAAGGTCCCACTGGCAACTTGCCAAGAACTATTTCGCTTTCAAGAGTATGTAACAAATGAAAATTAAATGCAACAATGCACGTCTGCTTGGATCTACACCTTTCTGTGACGAAAAAAATGTGCACTGATTGCTGTTTGTGTTCCCTAACATTTTAGAATACTGTGGGTCACATTTGGCCCTGAGACTGCACTATAATCATCTCTAGTAAATAAGCATTTTGGCGTAACATCTTTAGCTTTTGGAAACAAGTATTTCATTACATTATACACCGTGTAAAGGGGCTCAGCTAATGTTACTTTATTCTAAAGCTATGGAACGACACAAATACTGTTGAAAGCTTTTAGACAATACTCCTAAAGACGTGTCTTTATTTTATTCAAAAATAGGAATTCTGTTGCCCCGACCTAGTGGCTATGTTCACCCTAGACTAACAGGCTTCAGCAGAGTAATGAATGGTCTATATGGGTGTG
Organism: Chelonoidis abingdonii; assembly: GCF_003597395.2. Taxonomy (NCBI): domain Eukaryota; kingdom Metazoa; phylum Chordata; order Testudines; family Testudinidae; genus Chelonoidis; species Chelonoidis abingdonii. The sequence continues at coordinate 292,716,540 of NC_133770.1, forward strand.
TCTACAGAATTTGCCTATCTGTACACAAGATGAAGAATGGAGTTACATGACAATATTGAGCAAAAGCACCCCAATTCAGTATCCTACAGTTAAACCCTTCTAGGACCAGCCAGAAAGCTGAGGGAGATGCAGAGTAACTAAGCAGCAGACACACACACACCCTTGGCAACAACCTGTAGCATGTACACCAGAGTAGATTTAGTGGTGGACTACAAATTTAATCAGATCCTAATAGCACAATGTTGATTTAACCAACAGGAGGCCTTGAACAGCTAAAGTACCCTGTTAAGAGTTTCAGCATTCTCCCCTTCCCCAGCAGCTGGAAGGACTGTGGGTTAGCGTCTCGTTTGGGTTTTGCCCCTGAAAACACCCAAGATCTTTCACATCTGTCTCTGGCTAGCTGGTTTATTTCTCTAGCTAATAGGTGCCTAGTAAAACTTCCAAACCCTATGTCTGGAAGGCATGGGTAGAGATGGCTGGGAAATACTGATGGGATGTTAGAAATGTACAGTATAGAGAAAGGTTTCTGGGTGGGGGTGGAAGAAGAAATAAAGGAATAGTCAGAAAATAAGAATAGGAAACAGAACATAAAGTAAGAAAAGAAAAGAGATAATAGAGGAGGGAAAGAGAGGAAACAAACACTGAAGACAATTCACAAAGATAGAACATGGTTCTATTATAGGAATGCAAAAGAAGTGGAGGGAAGACAGTAAGATAAGACAAAAGCAAGGGATGTAGTAAGTAGGGTTAGTCAGATACTACACAGCAAAATACGTAAAATTAAATTTTACTAATTTCCTGATATAAATTAATTTGTAATATTCATCAGTTCCACAGCTAGTTAAATTCCATTCAGCAAAAATATATCTAGAGGTAGAATCTGTCAAACCTATTCAATTATTTTCTAATAAACTATTTGATAAGTCCTACAAATTAAATTTAGAAATATGAATAGAAAGTGAATTAACAAGGTAATAAAATTAAATATAGTCCACTAGTAAATAAAGTAAGTTCCCTTACATTACAGAAGATAAGGCCTTGAGGCAGAGGTGGTGTTGGTGCCACAGTCATTTCTTTAATAGGCTTAGTCCTCGAGTTAGCATCAGGTAAATTTTTCAAGCCATTAGGTTGTAAAATAAGCTACTTACCTACTATCAGTGTCCAGACCTACAAAGTCCTTTTTTTCAAAAGGGACACACAGAAGTGGGATCTTGTCACCAGATTTATCAGTGGCCCTGTCAAGACGTTTGGATTCCAGTACAATGAAGAGAGATTCAATAAAATCTTCTATTCTCTTCTCCACAGTTTCACATTCATCGTAACTAGGATAAAATGCCACATCTGTGCGGGGCTGTTCTGCAACCTCGTCTTGAAGCCCGAAGACAAACAATCGGGAATCATAGAGTGTAGAACCATATATTTCCTTCTGAAGGATGAATTTTTCAAAAGTTTGGGGCCAATCCTTTGCAGAGGAACAGTCTGTTATGATTATGAGCCCCACAACTTTCCGATGAGTCTGAAAATCCCCCCATTCATTGTTTTCTGGAGGGTAGTGATGTCTATAGCGGATATATAGCACACGCTGGGAGTCACGGACATTAATCTGACTCACAGTTGAAATTCGTTTGTACATCCTAAAAAAGTTTTCTTCAGGGACAATCCCAACTGGCTGGACCACAACCATGAGAGTTTGATGGTCCTCAGCACACTGCATGTAGTCAGGAACACTCATTTTGCACCAATTATAGTCTAATAAAAAAGAAAAAATATTAATTATTTTCACAGCATCAGAGGAGTGATTTAAAAAAAATAAACAAAAAGTCCCTCCCCTCACGAGTCTGCACTTCGAGGGTTCAACCCTAAAACCCTTTGTCACACAAAACACAGCTAAAAGCCCCATTCAGAAATAAAAATCCATGAATAAGATGCAGCTAAAGCATAACTTATGAACTTTGTTGCTATCCTTGTCCTTCCTATACCTCCCTTGCCTGGTTTGTTACCCCTTAATGGGTTACCACGTTTAATTTAGAGCCTAATCTTGCAAACACTTATGCACATGCTTGACATTAAGCATATGAGTAGTTCCATTCACTACACAGAGATTACTCACATAAAACAGGGCATTTGCATTAATGATTGCAGGCTCTGGGCCGAAATTAGTAAGTGTTATCTATGCAAGTACTACCATTGGCAACAATTACATGCATTATTCAAAACTGTTTTCCATTCCATAAGCTAGTTGTCTGAAGGAGCAAAGACTGGCAAGAAGATAGGAGTGGAGATCAGCTATGGACAATATTAAATTTTTAACTCAACTTCTAGTATGACAAAAATACATGCAGAAATATTTCAAAAATCAGACTTTCCTAAAATGCTGCCTCTGCTGCAAAAGAATGGCACTACATACACGTTTTGCATTTCCCCCATCCCGCCATTACAGTTTTATATGCCTGAGGAAATAAAACGAAAGAACTGTAGAGAAAGGGACAAAGGTAAAGGAAGAAAGGGTAAAGGATGTCATGTGTTACAAATGTCTCCAGGGGTTTGAAAAAGAATCATATCCAGTACTGTCAACCTTCTTTCCAAAGAGGGAATCTTACTGTTTATTATACAACAAGATATAGTCAGAGTTTCAGACATTTCAACATAGGTAAAAGCAAGATAAATTAACCTAGGGCAATAACAAAAAGTTGGTATCTTGACTTAGCACATCCTTTACAAATTTCATTCCAACATAATTTGAAATGGTAAACATACTAAAACCTGCAAAACAGTTTAATAATGGAAACTTTAACCGTAAAAATACTCGCCATCTGACATGATTTTATTTCTGTCTGTCCATATTTTATGCCACACATTTTCTGTTATCTGAGCACTGGCTGACTCCAATAGGAACTTAAATGCTGAACACTTCCGGATCCCCATATGTATGTTACAAACTCTCTCAAAGTGATTCCAGATATTGCTGTTTTACCACCACATTACTACAGATTAAACTACCCCTACAGCAGGGACCATACTCTGCTTTACTTTCCTCTTTCTACTAATTCTGCAGCAATCTTATGCTGTCTATTGCCAAAGATAAACTGAACACGTAAAAGGGGTAATCTTAGTGACATGCTGGTACAGCCATTGCACTGTTTTAAAAAAATTACCATAAAAAAAAAAGACTTGAAGAGCTCACAAAAAAGCAAAACAATGTAGAAATTAAGAGGCAAGATTGGTTTTCATCAACTTCTGAGTACGAAGATTATAACCATTCAAGAATTCATAAAGTTTAAATAAGATCTTCCTTTTTGGAACTATGAGGGCTAAAATGCCCCATAAATTTATTTACAAAGCAAATCTTACATAACATGGTTAATATCAAATTTATGTAACAGTATCTTTAAGACATGTTGAAATACTGCAATAATTAAAGAGAAATATTGATTTTATATTTAATATTCATATTACTTGCCCCCATCAGGATTAGAGCCCCATTGGGCTAAGTACTATTGAAACGCATACAAAGACACAGGTCTGGTCTAAAGAGCTTACAAGTGCCAAAGTAAAGCAAAAACAGAAGCAGTGATCATGTATGTATAAAACAATCTAAAAGATGTGCACTACTGTAACAGCGTGCAGGAGAACCAAAGTACATCACAAAGATTATTCTAGAACTCAAACATTACATTTTACCTTTGATATTTTATTCAACTACTGAAAGTCCATGCTGTCACACAAGGGTAGCAGTTAGGCCAAGTAATCCACCATATGTGCAGTCTCCCTCAGACAACCAATCAGGCTGTTGCATGCAAGTTTGCTGTAGAGTAGGGTGATGACTGACTGAGTCAGCTGAAGAAACAGATTAACAAAGCCAGAAGGGTACCCAGAAGTCACCTACTACAAGACAGGCCCAACAAAGAAAGTAACAGAACGCCACTAGCCATCACCTACAGCCCCAACTAAAACCTCTCCAGCACATCAAGAATCTACAACAGGGGTTGGCAACCTTTCAGAAGTGGTGTGCTAAGCCTTCATTTATTCACTCTAATTTAAGGTTCCACGTGCCAGTAATACATTTTAACGTTTTTAGAAGGTCTTTTTCTATAATTCTATAATATATAACTAAACTATTGTTGTATGTAAAGTAAATAAGGTTTTAAAAATGTTTAAGAAGCTTCATTTAAAATTAAAATGCAGAGCCCCCGAGACCGGTGGTCAGGACCCCGGCAGTATGAGTGTCACTGAAAATCAGCTCGCGTGCCACCTTCAGCACACATGCCATAGGTTGCCTACCTCTGATCTACAACCTATCCTGAAGGATGATCTCTCACTCTCACAGACATTGAGAGACAGGCCAGTTCTCGCTTACAGACAGCCTCATCAACCTGAAGCAAATACTCACCAGGAACTACACACGACACAACAAAAACACTAATCCAGGCACCAATCCCTTTAACAAACACCGTTGTCAACTCTGTCTGCATATCTATTCAAGGGACACCATCAAACGATCTAATCATATAAGCCACATCATCAGGGGCTCGTTCACCTGCATATCTACCAATGTGACATATGCCATTATGTGCCATCAATGCCACTCTGCCATGTACATTGGCCAAACCAGACAGTCTCTATGCAAAAGAATAAATGGACACAAATCAGACATCAAGAATTATAACATTCAAAAACCAGTAGAACACTTCAATCTCCCTAGATACTCAACAACAGACTTAGAAATGGCAATTCTTCAACAACAAAAACTTCAAAAACAGACTCCAACAAGAAACTGCAGAACTGAAATTAATTTGCAAACTGGACACCATCAAATTAGGCCTGAATAAAGATTGGGACCCGATGGGATTAGCAAAAACTTGTTTCCCCCTGCTGATACTCACACCTTCTTGTCAACTGTTTGAAATGGGCCACTTTGATTACACTGGCCTCATTAGCACTACAAAAGTCATTTTTCCCTCCCCTGGTATTCACTACTTCTTGTCAACTGTTGAAAATAGCCCACTTCAACCTTAACTGAATTGACTTGTTAGTACTGCCCCTCCACTTAGTAAGTAAACTCCCATCTTTTCACGTGCTGTGTATTTATACCTGCCCTACTGTATTTTCCACTTCATGAATCTGATGAAGTGGGTTTTAGCCCACAAAAGCTTATGCCCAAATAAATGTGTTAGTCTCTAAGGTGCCACAAGGACTCTTCGTTGTTTTTTAAGTTAGTTCTGATATCACAGTTGTCTATAACACTTGGCCTGGAATATATGCGTGCCTCAATGCACCCGTACAGCACACAAGTTCTCAAAATGACAACTTAAAAATTGGACAGTAACAGACCACGAATCCCAATGATGATTGAACCTGGTGATATTCTAAACAAAAAGAGCTCAACCATATTTGTAGACATTTCCATCACTTCACGTTGACTCAGAGACACTGTAGGCTTCAGAGTGAGAGTTGCAATCCTGAAAATTATCATATAGACTGCAAAATTTCAAGTCAACACATCTTACAAACAATAAAATTGTTTAGAGAGCTGTGCCTTTAGAGACTACAGTTATGTTATCCTAAAGATTTATTTGAGTGAAAAAGTGGAAAATTACTGCCCTCTAACTAATCTAATTACTTCTGCAACACTCTGGGTTTGTTTCTTTGTTTCTCAGGGGGGAGGAGAGTTAACTTGGGCTAGGTCTACACTGGTGGGGGAGTCGACCTAAGATATGCAAATAGCGTAGCTGAAGTCGGCGTATCTTAGGTCGATTTACCTGGCTGTGAGGACAGCAATAAGTCGGCCGCTGCCACTCCCCCGTCGACTCTGCTTCTGCCTCTTGCCGCGGTGGAGTTCCAGAGTCGACTGCAGAGCGATTGGGGATTGATTTTATCGCATCTACACTAGATGCAATAAATTGATCCCCGATAGATCAATCACTACCTGCCAATCTGGCAGGTAGTGTAGATATACCCTTAGTCACCTCTAAACTCAATTCTTGATCCTGAAAGATGCTCAACATCTCTTGACAAACTAAGCACCCACAAAAGGAGATGATGATCTGAAGCACCTCACAAGTTCATGCCCTAAAAACTTGGAGAGGGGTCAAGTGAAGGGGAGACTCATGCTCACAAATGATGTAAGAGCCTGAAGTAGTGCCCACAGCAATTATTTTCAATTATATGATATGATCTAGAGCAGGGGTCGGCAGCCTTTCACAAATAGTGTGCTGAGTCTTCATTTATTCACTCTAATTTAAGGTTTCGCATGCCAGTAATACATTTTAAAAGTTTTCAAAAGGTCTCTTTCTATAAGTCTATAATATATAACTAAACTATTGTTGCATATAAAGTAAATAAGGTTTTAAAAATGTTTAAGAAGTTTCATTTAAAATTAAATTAAAATGCAGGGCCCCCTAGACCGGTGGCCAGGACCCGGGCAGTGAGTGTGCCACTGAAAATCAGCTCGCGTGCCATAGATTGCCTACCCCTGATCTAGAGGTCTATAAAATCATGGTGTTGAAAAAGTGAACAGAGAAGTGTCATTTACCCTTTCCTATAATATAAAAACCAGGGGTCACCCTATTAAATTAATAGGCAGCAGATTTAATTCAAACAAGAGGAAGTATTTTTCCATACTATGCACAATTAACCTGTTGAACTCATTGCCATGGGATGTTGTGATGGTCAAAAGTTTAACTGGGTTCAGAAAAGAACTAGGTAAGTTCATAGAGGATAGGTCTATTAATGGCTATTAGCCAAGGTGTTCAAGAATACAACCAGATCCTCAGAGCAACCCTAAACCTCTAACTGCCAGAAGCCAGGAAGGAAAAATAGGGATGGAGCTCTCCAAATTTGCCCTGTTCTGTACACTCTCCATGAAGCTCTGGCACTGTCGTCTGTTAGAGACAAGATACCGGGCTATGGACCATTTGTCTGACCTAGTATGACAATTCTTACATTCTTAACCCAAATCCAGGTAGAACCTGGGGTTGCAACCACAACATATGCTGGAGGGGAAAAAAAGATTTCTATTATTACTTTATAGAACACCCAAATGTGTGCTGAGTAGTTTGAAAAACTACTTTCTGATATTAAGTTTATGTACTCAAGCAAATTATTCTATTTTGAGAAAGTTATACTGGCTCCCTGTTAAATATCCATTAAAACTATTATGTGAGGTCAGCTTATATTAACTGCCACTGGACAGCACTAATACTGTCCCTTATCACAGTATATCCACATTCAGAGCAGAATTTTAGGGGCTTGTCTGCAGTTCAAACACTACACCTGTGCCACTGTAACACTTCAGCGAAGACACTATCTACGTTGACAGGAGAACTTCTACCGTCCATGGAGATAATCCACCTTCCCGAGAGGCAGCAATTAGGTTGACTGGAAAATTTTCCCATGGATCTAGCACCATCTACACTGGTGATTAGGTTGGTTTAACCTCATTGTTCCATGCCCCTGAGCAACATAGTTATACCAATCTAATTTCCTAGTGTAGACCAGGCCAAAGACCCTGGTATAGTATTCCTCGTTTGACAACTAAGCCTGGTCAATAGTAGGAATTTACATTGGTATAGCTAAGTTTGTAAGGAGTGTGAAAAATACACACCACCCCAAGAGACATAGCTATACAGACCTAACGCCCAGTGCAGACAGTCATTGGTCTCCTGTCAGAGTAGATAGCGTCTACACTGAAGCACTACAGCTTACCTTAGATTTGCCATTCCTTCTCTGTGGTGCACCTTGTAGAACCATTTATCACTGTGCAAAGCGAGTGTAAAACATTTCCAAATCAGAATGACAACATTTTACACCTACTTTGCACAGTGATAAATGGTCCCACAAGGTGCAGAACAGCAGTGATTTAGATGCAGCAGCCATTTGACCTTTATGATAGCTTATACATTTTATTACATGAGTAAGACAGCTTATTACTTTTTCCTTTTTACTTAAACACTTCAACTTCTCTCTCAGCTGACTGTCTAACATTGACAGTGTTGTTCTTGATGAGTTTCAAGTGAAGGCAGTTCAAATCAAGCAGAAGTTGTAATCCACCTGTGAGTTTTTAGAAAAGGGGCCAGGGCAAGCTAACAACAGATACCAACATGCAGCTCAAGAGTGCAAATGGTGTAGGAAAGGATGGTTTGTTTATTCTACAAACCAGTACTCACACTAAGTTTAAAGCAACTGTCAGGCTGGGCAGCGGAGAGCAGATTTCCTCGAGTTATTCAGTCCAGGAAATGTTTACATCTATAGTTTAGTTTTCACCCTTTTTGCTCTTTACTTCCTACATTTGCCCTCAGCTTGGGCAACAAAATAGACCAGCCAATTTCACTTTTTCCACAGTGGCTCAGATTCAGGAGGGACTACAGCTGTCAGACAAACCCCAGGGGACCAGAACCACTGCTGTCCAGTGGGCAGGGAAACTATGGTGGGAGTAGTATGGGGGACGATGAAAGCCCCACAGGAAGTAACTGAGGGCGGGACAAGGAGGGGCAATGGTAAGAGGGGTACAGGGCATTAAAGGGCAGGACCCAGGCACCTGGGGGGAGGCACTACAGAAAGGGCAGGCTGCTTAAGTTGGGAGAAGGGGGCACCCACGAAAGGGCAGGGGTTCCAGTCAGGAGGGACTCCAGGGAACAGAGCCTCAAGGGTGGGGGATACCAGGGAAAAGGTAGGGACCACAGTTGGTGGAGAGAGGGGGACAGGGCACTGAGAGCACCAGGAAAAGAGCATGAGGGAGGAGTGGACAGCACGCCAAGGAAGGGGGACAGCAGGAAACAGGCAAAGGATGCAGTTGTCGGGGGGACACCAAGGAAAGGGGACACAAGAAAAAGGGCAGGGGCCCCAGCTGGCAGGGAGCAGAGGACAAGTTGCCAAGGAAGGGAGCCAGCAGGAAAGAGGCAGGGGCTCCAGTGGGAGGGGATTGGCGCACCAGGAAAAGGCAGCGGACAGGGCACAGAGGAAGGGGACAGCAGGAAAAGGGCCAGGGCCAGATTGGGGGTGGAACCCAGGGGACAGGGCACTGAGGAAGGGGACAGCAGGAAAAGGGCCAGGGCCAGATTGGGGGTGGAACCCAGGGGACAGGGCACTGAGGAAGGGGACAGCAGGAAAAGGGCCAGGGCCAGATTGGGGGTGGAACCCAGGGGACAGGGCACTGAGGAAGGGGGCAGCAGGAAAATAGAAAGGGCTCGGTTGGGGGGGGATCCCAAGGGACAGGGCACTGAGGAAGGGGGCAGCAGGAAAAGGACACGGTCCCGGTTGGGGGGGACCCCGGAGGACAGAGCACTGAGGAAGGGGGCAGCAGGAAAAGGGTGGAAGCCCCGGTTGTGGGGGACCCCGGGGGACAAGACTCCCCAGATGTGAACGGAGCGCAGCTGCCGCTTGGCGCCCCCAGCAGAAGCCCACCCAGGCGCACACACCCCTCTAACAGTCCCGTCCACACTCACAGCGCAGCCTCCGCCGCAGGACCCGGTGTCAATTCAAATCCCCCCGCCCGGCATGGGGAGGGAGAGGGCGGCTGCTTCCTGGGACAGGGTAACGCGACGCAGGGCAGGGACACGCACAGACCCACCAGAAACCGACTCCACCTCCTCCAGCTCGGCTCACAGAAATGGGGGAGGAGCGGAACTGACGCCAACGGCAGCCCAGAGCCTCGACCTGCCCAACAGAGCGGCAAAGCGGCGCATGCGCCTGCCGGCCCCGAGTTTTTCGCCGGCTTCCCCGTGCCGTTGCTCCTGAGAACGAGGCTACGGGCAAGGCGCGGGGAGGGTGGGCGCTGTGGGAGGCATCCAAGGGGCTGAGAGAGGTGGGCGGGGTTACGCCGAGGCTGCTGGGTCACCTGGTGGTTTGGCTGCGGAGAGTCGCTGAGATTGAGGGCTTGTACTTCCGGGGGGGGGGTTCTGTGTGTCCTGAGTAAGGTGACCAGATGTCCCGATTTTATAGGGACAGTCCTGACTTCTGGAGTCTTTTTCTTATATAGGCTCCTTTTACTTCCCATCCCCTTTCCCCATTTTTCACATTTGCTGTCTGGTCATCCTAGTCCTGAGCGCTAAGAGCCCCAGTAAACAAACCGGCAACCCACTGTGCGGGGTGTTGTACAGACACAAAACAAAGACAGTCCCTGCTTCAAAGAGCTTGCATGGGCCACGGGTGAAGCTGCCCCTTGGGGAACCTAGTCTCTGGCCTAGGGTGACCAGACAACAAGTGTGAAAACTCGGGGTGGGGGCAGGGGGTAATAGGATCCTATATAAGGAAAAGACCCAAAAATCAGGACATCTGGTCACCCTATTCTGGCCCCATCTCCTCCAGCCGAGACCACACCCATGCTCCCTGCTCTCAGCCCCCCATGGCCCCAGCCAGGGTGGAGGGAGGCTGGGAGCTGGGTTGGGGCCACAGTGGCAGGGCTGAGAACTCGGCCCTGGGCAGGGTTGAGCTCTCAGCCTTGGCCGGGAGAGCAGCAGAGTGTTGGGCCCTGGCTAGAGCTCTGATCCCAGAGTCCCTCCCCCATTTTGACCATGGCCCTGCCCCCATACGGCCCCAATTCCATTCCGCCACTTCTCCTGCCCTCATTCCTTTCCCACTCCACCTCTTCGCCCTGAGGTCCTGTCCCCTGCTCAGCTCGCTCCTTCTTCCACCACCAGCGGCCCTGAGACTGGAAAAGCTCTGTGATCATACCACTGCCCCAGGGCCGAGGAGGGGTGAGATTTTTCCATGGGCCCCAAATCCGCCACTGCCCTCCCCTGACGGCATGAGGTTTGGGGAGGCTTAGCCTCCCCCAGCCTCCATTATGCACTCCCCATGGGGTTTTTGAAAATCCCACACCTAACTACTGTTTAAATTCTGACCTTGCTCTTTTCTTAGCTGTGCCCGCTTTCCAATTCAGCCACATTTCCTTTCTCTCTGACTGTACCCCTTGCTCCCCACATGAGAAAATTGTATTTATGGCACATATACTTACAGTAAAATAGTTGGTGTGACTAAGGAAAGGCCGTTAATGAAAAGAGATATCACTTTATACTGTAATTCCAGTAGGCGTCAGAGGTACAGGCCAACGTAAACAAGATTAGGCTGAATGGGAGATGACCAAAGAAAACCCAGCAGTTTCAGGAGGCAGTGCAGATGATGCAGTATGTAACTATTTAAATATTTATCAACAGTGGAAGTCATTGGTCCAGAGAGAGAAAGTGTGGAATGACTGAAGCCTGGTGCCTAGGGCACTCAATCTGACAGGTGAGAGACCTAGGGTCCAATCATTCTTTCTAATTATTTATCCACAGTGGAACAGCTTCAAGAGGAGCTGAGGTAAATCGAGAAGACTTGGTATAAAAAGTCACTTGCTAGTTGGACTCGAGCCACGAACAGAGGCCAGGGCCGCCCAGAGGATTCAGGGGCCTGGGGTCTTCAACAGCAGGGGACCCCCTGCCGTGGGTCTTTGGGGCACTTTGGCGGCGGGTCCCAGAGCAGAAGGACTGCTTCAGAGGCCCAGGCCCGCAAGAGTTTTCCGGGGACCCCAGAGCGAGTGAAAGACCCTGCTCCAGGGGCCCCAAAAAACTCTCATGGGGGCCCCTGCAGGGCCTGGGGCAAATTGCTCCACTTACCCCCTGCTGCCCCCGGGCAGCCCTGACAGAGGCAGCCAAGTGGCTAATCGCTCCCTGGTGTTGAGGAGCAGACCTGAGCTGAGCATGGAAGTCTTGGTTTAAAAAGTCACTTGGTAAGTGAACTTGAGAGCCTCAAACAGCGGCAGCTAACAGGAGAATTTGAAAACGGAGTGTGAGAGGTTTTCCTTCCAGGTTCAGCGCTACATGTGATATCAAGATGGACAGCGATGGAACAGTGCTGGTGACCTGTAATGGATGTGCCATGTTCTTTTTCCTGCCTGCAGACAGAAGGGATTCCTGTACATGAAGTGCAAGTTGGTGGCTGTGCTGGAGATTAAGATCCTTGGACTGGAAGGGCAAGTTGAGATGCTGTTGAGAATCAGAGAAGCTGAGGAGTTCCTAGACAATTTGGGACACCTCAATTTCAAGGAAGAATGGAGCTGGCCACTAAGGAACTGGAGGGAGAGAGAAAGTCAGAAAAGTCTGGCAGTTCATAACCACCAGAGGCAAGAGGTCATGGCAGCATTCTACAAGGTTGGAGACAGGCAAGGATAGGCAGACTGTGGCCACCAGAGAGAAGAGAAGCAGGAGGAATTCCACACAGCTAGAAGTTTCAAATCAATATCAGGTCCTCAAAAGGAAAACTATGGAAGATACCTCTGAAGAACCAGCAGGTCCAAGGGAAGGGAGAGATGTATGGGACATGTGTAGATGGCAGCTCGGCCCAACCTGTCAGAAAATCAAGCCTTACCCACAAAGAATTCTCCAACCATCCCAGGAAGACAGACAATTCTTGTTGGAGATACAGTACTCAGAAGAATTGAAAGAGCATTCTGCAAGGGACAGGCAGAAAACAGAACACCATCCTGCCTTCCTGGAGCCAAGACATGAGATGTCACTCTAAGATTGGATAGGTTTCTGCAGTCTACAGCCAAGGATCCGTGGTGATGGTTCATATTGGTACTAATGACACTATGTTATGGGATTTCTCACAGACAGTAGATGACTTCAGGGAACTTGGAAACATGCTGAAGGAGAAGAATATCCAAACAATCTTCTCTGAGATCCTTCCTACCCCATGAGCAAAGGAACACACAAGGGAGAAGATGCTGGAAGTGAATCTTGCTGGCTAGATAAGTGGTGTAGGATGGAAGGCTTTGGTTTTGTGGAACACTGGTCTTCCTTCTATGGGAAGAAGGATCTGTATAGTTTAGAAGGCCTCCATCTCAGCAGAAGGATAACCAATCTCCTTGGGAAAGGCTGGCTAGAGTAACCTGACCCCTGCAGGACCCCACTGGATAGACCTTCCCAGTTTGACAGCTAATCCTTGAAGACTATTCTTTGGGTATGGTTTTTCAACCCACTGTGGATCCAGACCGACCTTATAGTAATTTCATCCAAACTGTATTTCTCTAGTTTGCTTATGAGAATGTCATGTGGGATTGTGTCAAAAGCCCAAGGAAGTATTTAGGGGCAAGTGACCCAGGTGACATCTTTGTGTATCGAGCTTGGGGAACACCAGACTCAGGGTGTTGTTTTTGTTGTTAGCAACAAAAGGGAAAATAGAATGTTTGAAATAAAATATTTGAGGTATTCCGTATGTGTTTTCTTTTTCACTAACCTCCTAGAATGTTCTGTACCCTTCTAGAATCTTGTGAAACCTTCCAGACTTTTTGACAACTACATTGTCCTTGAACCTCCTTGAATGTTGTCAGCCATGCTTACATGGGTATATAAGAGGCAGGGCATCACCAGTAGGTCAATGAAATATAAGAACGAAGTGAAGTGAGATCCCAGCTGCGATATTGCGAACTTTGTTTTATTGTGACAGGATTCAGAGTGGTAGCCATGTGTAACAGGGTTCACAACCCACCCCTTTTCCTTGGACCCACTTGCTGCCCCAATAAGGCTCAGAGAGGCTTCAGGGTTGTGCAACACCCGAGTGTTTATTTACCTACAGTTATCCCACCACCAGTGTCTATCTATTTACAAGTTTTACAGGATTATTCAACCTCTTTTACAGGCAGAGTCAGCCTTCAGCTAGGAGGCCTCCAGTTCCCTCCCTGACTGACTTCTCCCTGGCTGCCCTCTGCCTTCTGGCCCCTTCCCAGCTTTTATAGCCCTTGGCTTGTCAGGCCAGCAGGTATTGCCAATCCTCAGGCTGGCATCAGGCCTTTTCCATCAGCCTGACTCTGCTTCCCCTGCTTGGAGCTGACTGGGCAGGGACTAATTAGGTACTTTTGCACCAGCACTTGCTTGTATCAGCAAAAACAACTCGGAGTCCTTGTGGCACCTTACAATTTCCACCCCACCATCAACCTCAGTCTGGACCGGTCCACAAAGAGATCCACTTCCTAGACACTACAGTGCTAATAAGCAATGGTCACATAAACACTAACCTATACTGGAAACCTACTGATCGCTATACTTACTTACATGCCTCCAGCTTTCACCCAGACCACAGCACACGGTCCTTTGTCTACTGCCAAGCTCTAAGATACAACCACATTTGCTCCAATCCCTCAGACAGAGACAGACACCTACAGGATCTCTATCAAGTGTTCTTAAAACTACAGTTACCACCTGGTGAAGTGAAGAAACATATTGACAGAGCCAGAAGGGTACCCAGAAATCACTTTCTACAAGACAAGCCCAACAAAGAAAGTAACAGAACGCCACCAGCCATCACCTACAGCGACCAACTAAAACCTCTCCAACGCATCATCAAGGATCTACAACCTATCCTGACGGATGATCCCTTACTCTCACAGACTATGGGAGACAGGCCTGTCCTCACTTAAAGACAGCCCCCCCACAACCTGAAGCAAATACTCACCAGCAACTACACACCACACAACAGAAACACTAACCCAGGAACCAAACCCTGCAACAAACCCCGGTGCCAACTCTGTCCACATATCTATTCAAGGGACAACATCATAGGACCTAGCCACACCATCAGGGGCTCATTCACCTGAACATCTACCAGTGTGATATATGCCATCATGTGCCTGCAATGCCCCTCTGCCATGTACATTGGCCAGACCAGACAGTCTCTATGCAAAAGAATAAATGGACACAAATCTGACATCAGGAATTATAACATTCAAAAACCAATAGGAGAACACTTCACTCTCCCTCCTCACTCAATAACAGATTTAAAAATGCCAATTCTTCAACAAAAAAACTTCAAAAACAGACTTCAGCATGAAACTGCAGAACTGGAATTAATTTGCAAACTGGACACCATCAAATTAGGCCTGAATAAAGACTGGGAGTAGATGGGCCATTACAAAAACTAATTTTACCATACTAATTTCCCCCTACTGTTACTCACACCTTCTTGTCAACTGTTTGAAATGGACCACCATCATTACCACTACAGAAGTGATTTTTCCTCCCTCGGTATTCTACTGTTAATTGAATTGTCTCATTAGACTGACACCCCACCCCCACCACTTGGTAAGGCAACTCCCATCCTTTCATGTACTATATATATATATACCTGCTACTGTATTTTCCACTCCATGCATCTGATGAAGTGGGTTCTAGCCCACAAAAGCTTATGCCCAAATAAATTCGTTAGTCTCTAAGGTGCCACAAGGACTCCTCGTTGTTTTTGTTTTATTGTGTAATTGTGAAAGTATATTTGTGTTCTAAGGCTTGAAGAGTGTAGGTAGTGACTAATAAAGGATATATTTAATGAGATGCCACAGATATCTATCAAACCCCTATCTATGAAACAATATAAAAGATATACTGTTGTTTCTTTTGCCATGCTTAACACACAGAAGTGGTTTTGTGTATTAATTGTTACTAATGATGCTCATCTCCTCAGAAATTTTTATTTACCATCTCGTCCTGGTCCTGGATCACCAGCAGTGGAGAGCTCCTCTTTGAGCTCCTCCCTGCTCTTGTTCCAGGAATTTTTTTCTTTAGACTCTGCCTTGGAGTCACAGGTCCAATGCTCTGGAACAGTTCTGTATGAAGCCAGCCAAGACTCTGGGGTAGCATGCCTCCTCTCTCTGAGCACAGTCCAGAGCAAGTGGACTCCCTGAGGAGGCTCATGGTGAGAGACAGGCATGCAGAAAACTCAGAGGTGCAGTCCCAGGAGGCAGCAGGGCCAGAGGGCCTAACTCCAGTGAGATAGTGCAACCTTCACTGAAGGCTATCACACTGAGGGGGGGTGACAACGTGGTTTTTTTCTCATTATTATATTGTATGTGAGCCTATGTAAGTCTTACTGTTTTGCATGAATACTGTGTGTGCCTCAGTTTCCCTGTGTACTGCACCAATGCCTAGGTGGTGGGAATTGAGTATGTGACTTCTGCTGGGACCCTTGGGGGAAGGTGAGGCGACTCCAGCTGCCTGCATGTAAGTGATGGCTGATGCCCTTCATAACCTGAGAGCCAGGAGTAGGATGCAACCAGGTGACACTTGAGACAAAAACCAGGAGGAGGGGCAACAGGTGTGTCAGAGGTCAGGTGGCTGGAAGCTGGGCAGTCTGCAGTTTGGGACTTGGAGAGGGGGGAGTCCAGGGCATCCGGTTCGAGGTCCCCCCAAAGTGGAGTTTGAAGAAAGTCTCTTCTATGCTTTGTTCCTGTCGACTAATAAACCCTTGTTTTACAGCACTGGTTGAGAGTCACGGCTGACTGCGGAGTTGGGGTGTAGGATCCTCTGGCTTCCCCAGGAGCCCTGCCCAGGCCAACTCATTGCAGGAAGCACACGGTGTGGAAGGAGATGCTGAATGCTCCTAGGTCAGACCCAGGAAAGCCGAAGCTGTGTAAGCTTCTTGCCCTGGCAACTGTGCTCAGAGAGAGGAGGCATGCTACCCCAGAATCCTGGCTGGCTTCATACAAAGCTGTTCCAGAGCATTGGATCTGTGACTCCATGACAATGTCTAAAGAAAAAAATTCCAGGAATAGGAGCAGGGGCAACTGTTCAAAGAAGAGCTCTTGACTGCTGGTGATCCAGGACCAGGATGAGATGGCAAATAAAACTTCTGGAGAAATGAGCATCATTAGTAATAATTAATACACAAAACCACTGCTGTGTGTCAGTTAAGGTTGCTCTACATACAACATATCTACACAAGCTAAAAATCAAATGAATTGAAAAATAAAGGCTATCAGTAGCATATAACCTATGCTCTGCTACCCAACAGTGGACACCTCACCAGCAGTACAACATAGACCACCAAGAATGTACCACAACCTTAACCAATATAACCTTTAACCTCCTTTCTCCCTATCAGGTTGTGGTTTCATATCATTTACAGACATTCATACAAACTACTACCAAAGACGCAAATCGGATCTGACTTGGACTCATCATTACATCCCCCAAGAGGAAAAGGATTTGAATGGATGGCTCCCTCTTAAATCAAACACTGTGAGTGTTTTTATCCTCTTGAGTCCATGTAAGATGCCCAGCACAGAGTAGATGGTTGTTGCTTTCTAGCATTGCTGTGAGCAGAGGCCCTCAAGCAATGTTAAACTAGACTCAGTTCCCTGGAAAGAGAGGTGGTCAGTCCTAAGCCTCAATAGATTACTTCAGTCAACAGTGCAGCTAATCCTGAGGGTTGGATTTTGTAATACGACTAAGTCTTGTCCACTTCTGGAAAACACCAGCCAGCTGCTATTAAAGAATCATGTGCTAGGAAGTCTTTTATCAACTAGGGTTCTGTCAGAACAATTCAGGTGTTAAGGAAGAACTTCGAGAGAGGTGTCAGCATGAGGAAACACTGCTATAAATCTTGTTAAAAAATTCTAAACGGTGAATTTATTTATTTTTTTCCCAGGTTGAAGGTAGTGGATCCTGCTGAAAGGAACAGCTGTGGGGTGATAAAAGCAGATGATAATTATTTTGAAAGCTGCACCACTGTATCTAAATGAGTTTGTGAAAAAGAGACTCTCCTGATATAGACAGAGACATTAGTGATCTGCACTTCTGTGTGTGAACGATAAATCTTTAATTTTAGTCTGTCACATGAATGATGAATATTGAAGGTTAGCTAAAAAAAGGAAAAATTGGGCTTGCGCCCTTCCTTCCTTTCATCAGATGGATAGATATGACCCCAATGCCTTTTCTTGCATATGAAATCCAGGTCCTATCTAGGCTGAAAGATTAGGGAGAAGAGAGAACTAGTGAAATGACATGACAAGTAGAGCTGGGGGAAAATTTTCCACTGAATAGATAATTTGCCAAAAAATGCAGTTTTGGGTCAAACAAGACTATTCACAAACTGGTGTTGAATTTACTGAATAGTTTCAGCCAAAATAAAATATTAATAATAATAATACAATTTCAGGCTAGATTCACAAGAAGACTGGACGAGGAGACAGCAGCTGATCCCAACTATTACCTAAATGGTTAGCACTCAAGATTTGAATCCCTGCTCTGGAACAGGGACTAGAACCGAGAACTTCTCCCCACACAGACAAGCACCCAATGCTGGAGTGGGTCTCTCTTACTCTCTCCTGGTGAAGCTGTTCTCTGTATAAATAATTAAATACTCGTAGGCTTAGCTTAGAGAGAGTGGGAATGATTCTGTAGTCTAGTGCAGTGCTTTTCAAATGGTGGGTCGTGACTCACTACTGGGTAGCAGCATGTAAAGAGCTGGGTCGCCTTGCTCTGGTCAGTACCACCAATTGGGACGTTAAAAGTCCCATCCGTGGTGCTGCGCGGCTGAGGCAGGCTAGTGCATTTTCCGACACCGCACTATGCCCCAGAAGCGACCAGTAGCGGGGTCCGGCTTCTAAGCAGGGGGCTACTGGGCTCCACGCGCTGCCACCGAGCTAATGGGAACTGGGGCAACCAATGGGAACTGGGGCGGATGGGGGCAGTGCCTGTGAACAAAAGTCACACAGAGCCAATTGTGTGCCTCCTACTAGGATCCAGACGTGCTGCTGGCCACTTCCATGGCGCAGCGCAGTCCACGGTGCATTCCGTCTCTGCCGCTGGCTGGGAGCCGCTGGAGGTAGGTCCATGTCTGCACCCCAATCCCCTGCCACAGCCCTGAGGCCCCCCCAAACCTGGAAACCCCTTCCTGCACCCCAAACCCATCATCCCTGGCTCCACCCCAGAGCCTGCACCCCGAGCCCGGAGCCCTGACCCAGTGTCCCAGTCCTGATCCCCCCCAAACCCAGAGCCCCTTCTACACTCCAAACCCCTCATTCCCAGCCCAGATCCCTGACCCCCCCCACACCCCTCCCCCAGCCCTTAGCCTCCCCAAACCCAGAACCTCTTCCTGCACCCCAAACCCCTCATCCCCAGCCAAGTCCTGACCCCCTCCTGCACCCCAAACCCTTCATCCCCAGCTGATCTCTGACCCCTTCCCATACCCCAACCCCTTGCCCCAGACCTGCGCCTCCCCCAAATCTGGAGCCCCTCCTGTACCCCACCCCTCATCCCTGGCCCCATCCCAGAGCCTGCACCCCCAGCCCAGAGCCCTGACCCCCTCCTGCACCCCAAACCCCTCATCCCCAGCTCTGTTGGGTCACAGGCATCAACAATTTTCTTCAACTGGGTCCCCAGAAAAAAAGTTTGAAAACCACTGGTCTAGTGGTCTGGGCACTCACCTGGGAGTGGGGAAGACTGAAGGTCCACTCCCCCTATTTCAACAAATATTTAATTGAGAAGGAAGGGATGGTTAATCACTGTTTAAAACATTTATTTCTTTGTTTAATATCTATTCAGATGACTAACTGTGGAGAATGGATTTGCTAAGGGTTCAGCATCCCCTTGAGCTAAAGTGTTTGAGCCTGCAATGAACTCCCCTGAGTCCTCCAACATGTTCTGCAGCAAAACCAGAGCTGGCCGTCCTGATATTTTTAAGGGGGAAAAAGTCTCTTTTTTAAAACCCACTAACACTTCTTTTATCCACTAAAAAGGAGCACAAAGCCTAATTTTTTTTTAGAAGTCCTTTTGTAAATCATCTTAAAGGTGTTCCATATTGACACATTATTCTAGAGTTTACTAAAAGAAAGCTATTTCCGATCTACATGGTGGGTAAAAGCCTAACTTCAAAATAAAGTCCATCTTTTTTGTTCCAGTGGTTGTCTAAATCGTTGGACACAAAGTTTAGGCATAGCTGTGGAGGCTATGTTGAAGCTCCTCTGAAAATCAGACAAGCTTTGAAGATGCTGCACATTTCAGAAATTCTATTGCTGTCTGGCTCTAAGGCACTGCAGGCTAGACTGCTCAGTCAGATATTATAGGCCTACTCTCACCTGGGGCCCTGTTTTTGTCCCCAAAATTGCAAGAACAAATAACTTCTGGCATAACAAAGGTAACCTAGATGCAGGCACAACAGAGGGCAGATTTAAATGTTAACCTGCAGGGACATTTTTATTTAAATTATTGAAATGCACAAAGCCACCATTAGACACAGGAAGCACAAAGTTTCTTAAACTGGTCTGAAGGTGCAGAGGCAGCTTTCAACTGGTGACAGAACATGACAGAAAATCGGCAGGCCTTGGAAGGCGTCTCTTGAAGCACAAAAACCTATTTTCAGCACAGTTACATAGCATCATCTGCCCTCCTCCTGTTGGTCATAGGATCTGTGTGTCGAAGGAATTTGTGCTGAGGGATCAGAGTCCTCCCTACATTCCAAGCTATCCCTTGTCTCCACAGACAACATGAGGATATGTACTCCCTTCTCTGCAAACCCTGTGCAGGAGGGGCCTGTAAACTGCAGAGGGACGTGCATGGTTCTTATCAGTGAATCAACCTCACTCTGATAGAATCTGCAGAAAAGGGACCCACCTGTGATTTCAGTTCAGAGAGCCAGTGGCACCTCACAGCTCACAATGTTCTTCACACAAATTTGTAAAAAATCTGTGGATACCCAGGACTTCACAGTTGTCACTCTGCTGCACACCACAGCCACTGGGAACCTCATGGTAAGAGTAGGGAATATTCTAGATAGGTTCTTATACTGTGCTTATGACCATAGCATCTGACCACCTTCCAGGAGGACATTAAGCCAGCTCTCATTCTCCTGGTCCAACAGCCCTGGGCTTGACCACTTGAGATAATGGGCTTTCCCTGACTTGTCAGTGTCTGGCTTGCAAGACATTTGCCAAGTTCTGATTCTAGCCCTGTCATAAGTAGATAGGTAAGGTAAGAGTTAATTTTCTTTTACTGTAAAGGGTTACAAAGGGAACCAAACACCTGACCAGAGGACCAATCAGGAAACCAGATTTTCAAAAGTAAGGGTGGGAACCTCTGGAGGTTTTTGGCTTTGTTCTGGGTCTTTTTGTTTTCCTCGGCTGTGAGTAAACAAGCTTTTCTTCTAACTCCATCTTCTTTCAAAAATTCTACTAAACATCTGTGAGTACAAAAGGAAACAAAGTAATCGGCTGTGATGTGCTTTGATTTGTATTTACATGGGGTTGAATTTGCTGGAATGTTTTAATTGGCCTTAATCTTTTTAAAATCAGACTGTTTTATTCCAATTTTCTATAATCCAACGCAGCCCTGTTATTGACATCTCTAATGCAGTGATGATATGTTTTCTGTATTTTCATTCTCTTTATATAAAGTTCTTTTCTAAAACCTGGTTGAAGGTTTTCGGCTTTTTCTTGGTGAGGCTACAGTGAGGAGGGGTGAAAATCTCTGTATGTTAGCTTTACTAGATGTTAAGGCATTGCCTCAGGGGGAGGGTGATTACCCTTTTTGTTTTGCCTCAAGGGTTAAGTACCTGCCATCGCCCAGGCTCACCCAGGAGGGGAAGCGGGGAGCAGATAACGAGGAGCAAGGGGGAGGAAACTTGTTTTCTCCGTTGATGATAGGGAGACCCGGGTCTGGGTCTGTGGGGTCCTCCCAGGGAAGTTGGGAGGCCAGAGAGGGGTCCCCCCAGGGAATTTGGGGAAACCGCAGGCCTGAATAAGTAGCCTCAATACTATCTGGTGGCAGCGAAATAAGATCCAAGCTGGGTATAAGCTTGGGGAGGTTCACAGTAAGCACCCAGATTTTGTACGCTAAGATCCAGATTTGGGAAAGAGTTTACCACAAGCCCCAATATAGGAGTGGCTGTTTCTGACAAGAAGTTTCCTTTGCTGATCCATGTTTCAGAGCTTTACTAATACCTGGCAGATGATTTCTTAGCAAAAGAGGTAATCACCTATTGACTTAAGATGCAATGGTGGGACACGTACTCAGTGGGTAGTGGCTGAGTGGAGCTACCCTTCAAGGAGGCTTAGAATAGAGCGAGGGCTCACATTCTTGAAGCATCATTTTACTCTGAAATATGACTGTAAAAAAAAAAAAAGCCCCCTTTTCTCTCAGATCTGCCAACCTTCATGAGTGGAGTCGTTACTGCTTTTCACTCACCACCCCTGCAGAGCCAGCACAGCTAAGAAAGGGAACAGCCATCTTTCTATTTCTGCATTAGCAACAGAATTATTGGCTGAAGTAGTCAGTTACCTACCATGCAAGAACTCTGGAGCTGTCACTGAGGGAAATAGGCTGCCTAGGTGGCATATTGTTCAGTGTACAGAACCTTTATTCCTGGTGATGATGCATCAGAAGAACCCAGTTTGACTCCAGATCCTTAGGCATTTGCAGGGCTGGCAGTTAAAATGGCAGGCTGGCCATAATTTGCAACATTGCTATGGGATGATTATAAAGCCTAGGTATCCAAAAGAACATTTAAATCATCTCTGAAGCAAATGTGCAGTTTTGCATGCAAAATGCTGAAGACATTTTCCTGTTTGTCCTTGAAGAGCAGCTCTGCTCTACCATCTTAGTCACTCTTCATTGTGACAGGTTTCAATGGTAGCCGTATTAGTATCAGCAAAAAAAATGAGGAGTCTTTGTGGCACCTTGGAAACTAGCACATTTATTTGGGCATAAGCTTTCATGGGCTAGAACCCACTTCATCAGATATATGAAGTAAAAGATACAGGAGCAGGTATAAATACATGAAAGGATGTGGGTTGCTCTACTAAGTGTTAGGTCAGTCTAATGTTAGACTGTCAGTTATAATTCACAGACATTATCTTCACAGTTATACATAAACATAAATAAAAGAAAACAAATTAAAATCCTGATAACGTTAGACTGACCTAACACTTGGTAAAGCAACCCACATCCTTTCATGTATTTATACCTGCTCCTGTATCTTTTACTCCATATATCTATGAGATACCCATCACTATACCAATAGCATAGCTAGGTGGGGATCAGGGGGAGCGGCCGCTCCCGCTGAGCACATTCCCCAAAAGTGTTGCCTTTTTAATTTTTGCACTCCCTTGCGGGCGCTGCCCAGCAGGGGCGTCACGTCCAGGTCTTCAATGGCACTTTGATTCTTCAGTCGCTCCGGGTCTTTGGCAGCAATTCGGCGACAGGTTCTTCAGCCTTTGGTGGCAAAACTTGGGTTTTTCTTTCTTTTTTTCTTCACTGCTTCGTAGCAGGTGGTGTCTTTTTTTATGTGTTCGCTCCCCACAACTATATTCACCCTGTGTTCACACTATTGCAATAATAAAAGATAAATATAATAATATTCATCCCCCTACATGCTATTGTAATAATCTTTATACAAAATACACCTTTTAAGGCATCATTTGAAAACGAATAACTTGCTGATTAATAATATCATGGTGAAATGTACGTAGCAACATTATATGTAAAGTTATGAATGCCCCCTAAATGATATGGGTGGCACACATTCTAACACATATAGCCCTGATTAGGCAGAACTGGTCAAGCAGATCTTAAACCAAGGAATGTGCGTTTACCTCAGTTTACATATAAGTTGTAAACAAGATCCTCAGTCAGTGAGAGAAGACAGCGGACAAGGAAAATCTGCATTTCAGGCAACAGAGGTGAGACGAAACAGCATAGAACTTTTCACCACTAGACATCGTGTCGCCTTCTTTACTGTTTGAATAAACTTTGCTTTCAGGCGTGACCTTCAGGAAAATGCATCTCAAAGGGGCACTGGACTATAAAAGTGAAGGGCAAAAATACCCCAAATTCTGTCTTCCTCTCAATCACCCTGTTTTCACCTAAGAGGGCAAAAGAAAGAGCCATGGGACATTTGGGAGCAGATCCTGGCCTGAGAGTTTGGGCAGCAATGTGACTGTGAACCTGTGGCAAGGAAAGTCACTTTGTACCACGTCTAGATTGTTTAGTGTAGAAGTTATTTATTTGTATTGTTCTTGTAACCATTCCTGACTTTATGCCTGGTTACTTGTGCTCACCTAAAATCTCTTTGTAAGTAACTAAACTTGTTTTACAACTAATTCAGTGTGGCAAATTGTTTGGGTAACTCCATATAAGGTAGCAGATTGTGTATGTTGAGCCCCTCAAAGGGAAAATGGGCTAAGTAGATCTGGACTGCCCAGGAGAGGGCTGGACAGTGGAGAACACAAGTTTTTTGGGGAAAATCCAGGACTGGGGCTTTATTGAGGTCACCCTGCAAAGTGACCAAGGCTGCTGGAAGCCAGAGAATAGCTGGTGCTTGCTGACAGGCTGATGGACCAGGGCTGTGGCTAGGCACAGACACTCCGCATGTGACCTGCAGGCAGTTTGTGAGGAGCTCAGGTTAGGATCTACAGCAGCAAAGGGTTGCACACCAGGTTGCAGGGCAAGTGGTGACACAGCCTCTCCCTGTTTGGGATTGTACCCTGCAATGTTTGGTTCGCACACAGTGGCTCAAAGGGAGCTTCCCAGAGACTGAGAGAACTTGAGACATACAAAGGCTGATTAAACAGATCCATGCCCTTCTTTTTGATTCAAACAGACAGGACCTTCTGTAGGCAGATGGGGGGATCCCGAGAGGGAGGGTCTAAAACGGTCACTAAGGGCCACTGGCTACCAGACTGCTCTGTGGAAGATGGTGTGTTTAGTGTTGACCCTGCCAGCAGGTACGGGATCTTGGGGGACAACAACTGCACTGGTGGGGTGCAAAATAAACTTTATTAAGAAAATGCAAAAAACAGGGAAAATTTAATGGTGAGGGGTATGGGGTTTGTTAAGGTAGACAATTGGGGAGGGGTTTCTTTTAGTAAATAGTTATAGGGTTTTAATAGTGGGAAACACAGTGGGGTACAATAGCAAGTTGGTAACCAATTAACACTGCAAAAATAATGGTAACAGGTAGCTAACAATTTCTTATGTAAAGGGTTGTACAGCAGCATATAACCACACTAACAGTTATGGGAAAAAAATGTGTTAAAATCCAACAACTTAGGTAAAAGTGTCTGTCACAGTGGTATAAATGTAAAATGTAGGTGTGTTAGGAGAGAAAAAGGGTAACCAATGGGGTTTTTATGCTAGACTTTAGTAATACAATTTGAGGTTTGGGGGCAGTAGGAGCGGGTTGAACACGTGGGGAAGGGATTAAAAAAAGATGAGAGAGAGAGAAAGGCAGTGGGAATGAAGGTTGGGGGGAATGGGGGAAGAGGAGCACTTGAGCACGAGAGCAGAGGGAGGTTTAAACTCAGGGAGACACAGAGAGCAACAGGCTGCAAGTTTCCAAAGGATGTGACTGGGGAGCTCCGGGGGGGGAGTGCCAGCGCGTGGAAGACAGACTTAACCACCATTATACAGAACACAGCAAAATCTTTATCTATGATCTAACTTAACAAGATTACACAAATTAGCAAGTAACAGAACAAATGCAACTATTTTTTAACCTAACTTACCGAAGCACAATACAAACAATTCTCTAAACCTAACTTAACCACAGCTATGCAAAATGAAATACAGCTTATCTAGACTAAGAACCTGATCTAATAGGGTGCACCTTAGCAGCAGTGGGGGCGGGGGCTGCAAGCTGGCAGCCCGGATACAGGCCAGAAGGCACAGCCCAGCAGCGGCACAGGCTTATATTTTAGCAGCAAAGGAGCTGCGGAGCAAAAACAGATTATAGATACAGACCAAGGAGTAGCTTGGGTTTGTCTGCTTGGAAACCAGGCAGCAGTAGGAGTCTGCGAGAGAGAGCTCTTACCAATTCCCCAGGACAGCAGCAAACATAGAGACAGGAACAGCAGTAGCATCGAGGATGGAGAGAGGACTTGATTCACTTTCAGTAATCAAGAGATCTCCAGGCACAAATTCGTTGTTCGTGGGAGGGAGTTTAAAATGGGGGTACACTCAAAAACAAATGAGAGTGGAGAGAAGGCCCCCAAAGACCCCTAGCTGATCAGACAGGTGGCAAAGCAAGGACCTTCTCAGGTCTGATCAGAAAATGTCTGGTTTTAAAGGCAAACTTAGGCAGTTTCCCCACCAGTACTTTTGATTGGCTCCTCTTGATACAAGGAGGAGAGGAGGCAGCGAAAAGCTGCAGGTGAGCATAGGCATGCCTGGCATGTTCTGAGCCAAAGGTATGACTCATATGCTTAATTATGTTGGCCACTTCAGGTCTTGCATTTCTGGGCAGCGCCCCCCACACTGAGCCCGGGTCTGAACAAAGGAGCTAAACAAAGAAGCAAGAAGCCCCCTCCCTAGGCAGGGCAGTGGCTCCAGTTAGTCTGTACAAGCCATCCCTATGAATAGGGCTATGATTTTAGTTAGCACAATGGCCGGGAGGGGTGGCCACACAGGAGAAACAGAAAGGAGAAGGGAAAAAGGAATGCTAGCATGGGGACAGCTGTGACAGACAAGTGTATGGGAACTTCTAGTGATTTTTATACATTTTCTCTGTAATGCTTTTGCCCCAGAATAAATATATTTGCTGAGAAAGGGCTGTGTGCTAGTTTGTAACTTCTGGAACATGCTGGTCATTGTGCTCAGAGAGAAAGCAAAGCACAGGTGTAATGCTGACAGACCCTGGTTGTTGGCGGGCAAGATTGAACTGGGACCTCTGGAGCTTAGTACATGAGCCTCTACCACATGAGCTAAAAGCCAACTGGCTGTTAGCTAAGGCTGTAGAGCAGACTCATTTAACTCTCTCTCTCTCTAAGTGGTCTCAGTGCCACTAGATGGTACAGAACACCACACCCAGGAGGTGTGTGGGTTACATACTTCCCCTAGCTGAGGAAGGGTGTCCCAAGCTTCAGAGGCTTCCCAGTTGAAATCCTCGACGAGCCCCCACTTGTAACGCCGATACTTGTTGTTTCATACATTGGTCTGGACAAACCAAGACTAGTACCTCATGTTGTTTGTTAGTCCCACAGACAAACTTTAGGAATCGTATCTTCAAGGTTATATATCCCAGGTATGGAACCATTTGCCTTGCTGCCCCTTCTATCTGAAGTATACTGCCAACTGACTGTAACTTTTGATAAGATAAATGCTCATTATAGAAAGTTTCAAATATGCATGTAACTTGAGAACCAGTAGCTATTAGGCAGGTACTCTTTACTCCATCTAGATATACATAGCCAAGACAAGTAAGTCCCACAAACTGCAGGATGGCCACACTGACACAAATTTGGCTAACATCTGTCTCCTGAACCCATTGACTAGCAGCCTTGCTCTGGGAGTTCTTTCTTTTCTTCCTGACTCACACTTGCTCTGATCTGAACGTCTACCAGTCAGCTGCTGATGTATTAAATTGGAGTTAGGAGAATTCTGACATTCGTTTTGAAAATGTCCTATTTGTCCACAGTTAAAACATAAAGGATTTCTTCTGTTAAATCTTGGTATTGCTTGTTTATTAAATTCTTTGGGTCTTTGAGGAGTAAACTGTGTATTTGAAATGAACATTTCAGAACTTGGCTGGGTCAACTGCAGTCCCATCAACTACTGCTCAGTCTGCAGATATTTCTCCTTCCAGTCTATTGCAGTGACTTCTTCATGGGCACTGGGAGCATTTTCTTATCCCTTTATCTACTGCAACCTACTCCTACTCAATGGCCTTCCTTTTTCTTCTAGTTCTTGTCAAAGTTTTCTCTTTTGTTTATCAGAGTGCTCCCTTTCAATGGATCTTACCTCAAAAAGGAGTGTGCCATAAGAGATGCTCTTTTTTCTACCACTACAATTAATTCCTTTAATATGAGTATATTTAATAAGGATTCATGCCAACAACCACAGAAAAATTGATCTTGTATAAAAGAGTACAATTCAGTATCTTTTACTTCCAAAATTTCTTGAGCTAATGTATGTAGTCTAGTTAGGTATGCAGAAGGTGGTTCTCTAGTGTGTTGGTGAGTCTCAGAAATGTGAACCTTAAGCTCAGATGCATTTATGACACTTCCATAAGCCTTCTCTAAAATATCAAAGCATTCTACAGTGGATGCCTTGCTACCAGCTGCTCAGGCCACTTTCAACGCTGGGGGTAATAAACTTTCAATAATCTTCGTTCTTTTGACTTTGTCAGAAATCTCACTGTCTTCCATCATCTCTTTGGCTTGTGCTTCCCAAGCAGGATAATCTACTTCTCCATGGGGTCTGAATTGGGGTCTGGTTGGCATGATTGGCTCACAAGGCCCACAGGGAGAGAGAAACCTTAACCAGCAATTCCTGTTGCAACAAGGAAGGGGGGGTCTGTTTTCTCCTACAAACTGCCAGAACCTCATTGTGAGCGGGACCAAGCACGTTCAGATATACACCATCTGGGGTACAGCAGATTATACAATTTAATTTACACAGCAAGTCCTTTCCCAAAGGTTAACCAGTAAACACGGACTGAAGAAAAAAAAACCACATGATAATAACAAGTCTGTAAGAGCGTCAGGAGGTGTGGAGGGGATACTCCAAAGTGGCTTTGCCTCCTGAAGGGGTCTAGATGGATAGAGGGATATCTGCTGGCCAGCGGGGTTACGGAAAAGAGTCAATTTTCTTTTTGCCTTTTTTTTTTTAAGTTGGATTTTAATCTTTTCTTGGGAGTCCTTGGGACTCCCTACTTGTGATTTACGGCACCGTTTTACTGTTTCCTTACACCAATTAAAAAATGCATCTAACTGGTCCTGCCTGACCTTATATGTTAACAGGGCACCTCTGAGGTGCAAAACTTTATTAAAATTAAAGGTTCTGTTTGGACGGAACTGCAGGCTAGGATTATCCCTAGTGTACCAGTTCCACTTGTTTAAAAATTTGCAGGCTGAGGGACCATAATCTGAGTACATGTAGACAATCTGAGTACATGTACACAAGGGCAGGAGTGCCCTTTTCTGGCATGGGAATTTGCTCAGATTCCCTCATCCCAATTATGGATACCTGACAGACAACCACAACCAAGTCTGCAGGCACCCACAAAGAGCTAAACACAAAATACTTAACAGACAGGCTAGCACAGTGAACAAAACATACAACATTTACAGTGTGCCCTTTCCACCTTCCTTCTTGCCCACAGACAAGGCTACCTGCATCTAGCATTCAAGCATTCACACCAGAAGGATTAGAGACACATGCATGGTCCCTGCACACTCCCTTTCACCAAAGGGCACCAGTCCATCTTCTAGAGAGTGGCGTCGCTACCCCACCACCTCCGGGGTAGCGGGTGGATTCCTGGAACTCCCCCTCTCTCTGAGCAGGGAAGGGAGCCTAGGGCTCCAAGAGGGAAGAGGGGGGACGGGAACTTGGTAACAGGGTCAGTTCAGGAAGGGGTCAGGGAAGAAAGACATGGTCCCCGCACGCCTTCTTTCAGCCCAGAGCACTGGCCCGTCTTCAGGAGAACGGCGTCAGTTACTCTACTCCCTCTGAGTTGGCGGGTGGTTTTCAGGGGCTCCCTCTCTCTCCGACCGGGGGAGGGAGCCTAAGGCTCTGGGAGGGAAACAAGGGAAAGGGACCCTGTGACCCTCACTCATCCATCACAAACGCCAGCACACACCCTACCTGGCTTTTAGCCTCAATTACTGGCAGCTAGTTTTATGGCCCCCACTACCAGCCTACTGCCAGCAGGAGTTACAGCCAACCTTAAGGCTGCTTTTCCTTGCGGCTGCAACATTTTGTACATAGTTTCACTGCTTAATTCCCTCCAGTAACTACAGAACAAGCGCGGCTCCTGGGTAAACAGTTTGGGAAGTGTGATTAAGAAAATGTGCTAGACTGGTTAATCAAAGCTTCTGTAACACCTAATTTGACTCATGAGGATTTTGTTATCATGTTAAGGGAATGTATGTCACCTGAAGATTTTGCAAATGTACCTTATGATGTGTTAACTAATGATGATAATGGTCAAGTTATTGCATATAGAGAGATTCATCATATATTCTACTCTAACCAAAATGTCATTGGTCGGGCTTATGCTGAAACACAGAGGAATGATGAAAGTCCTGAGAAATATTTCCTCAGGAAAAAATTATTATTTTAGTTGGCAGGTATGGGAGTGGTTATAGAAGTTATTGTCAGCTATGACACCCTGGAATTGCGGGAGTTATACTTACAGGGATTGACACCTGGTATAAGGCTGGCAATGGGACATATAAGATCTAGAGGGAAAAGTAAAAGAAATCTATGAATTGCAGCAAATGACCAATCCAAATTTAACAGTGAAAAAGCGAGTAGCTGCTTTCAGTGGTAACAAAGATAGGGAGAAATCCCAACAGTTTAAGAAGCAGGTGAACCAGGACAAATACATGTTTAGAGGTAGCTCCAAGGAGATGAGGATCATGGAAAGAGTGTTGGTATGGAGGCTAGCCAAATATGAGCCTGAAGACCAGCTGATAAAGCTTTCTGCTGAGGAACTTTTTAAAAGACTAACCAAATATGAATCTAAGCAGCCAACAACGTCAGTGATTGCTGCCTCAGCAGGAACTTCTTTGGAAAGCCATACTGAAGGTGCCAGGATCCCCAAGGCCCTGGCCTGGTGGCACCCCTGATTAATGATTATTGGGGGTGCCCCACTGTGAACTTTTTAGTGAAAGGGGATTTCAGCTGCATAACACAAAGAGTCTTGGTGGATACCAGGACCTCCACCAGCCTGCTCTGTACAAAAGGACATGATAAAAAGAACTTTCCAATTAAAGAGATAGGGGAAAAACAACTGAGGAGAGTTGGCAGTTTTTCAAAGGGACACTATTAAGGGCCCAAAAGAAAGCTATTCCGATGGGTAGGAAAGATAGAAAATGTGGCAAAAGACCACCTTGGCTTAACCACGAGATCTTGCATGACCTACAAAATAAAAAGGAGTCATATAAAAATAGAAACTAGGTCAGATTACAAAGGATGAATATAGGCAAATAACAGGAATGCGGGCAAGATTAGAAAGGCAAAGGCACAAAATGAGCTCAAACTAGCTATGGGAATAAAGGGAAACAAGAGACTTTTTATCAATACATTAGAAGCAAGAGGAAGACAAGGACAGGGTAGGCCCTCTGCTCAGTGAGGAGGGAGAAACAGTACCGGAAACTTGGAAATGGCAGAGATGCTTATTGACTTCTTTGTTCGGTCTTCACTGAGAAGTCTGAAGGAATGTCTAACATAGTGAATGACTATGGAAGGGGTAGGTTTCACACATACAGAATGGGAAGAGACTGTCTAGGAAGGAGTATGGCAGAAAGAGATCTAGGGGTCATAGTGGAGCACAAACTAAATATGAGTCAACAGTGTGATACTGTTGCAAAAAAGCAAACATGATTCTGGGATGCATTAACAGGTGTGTTGTAAACAAGACACGAGAAGTCATTCTTCCGCTACTCTGCGCTGGTTAGGCCTCAACTGGGTATTGTGTCCAGTTCTGGGCACCGCATTTCAAGAAAGATGTGGAGAATTGGAGAGGGTCCAGAGAAGAGCAACAAGAATGATTAAAGGTCTGAGAACATGACCTATGAAGGAGGCTGAAAGATGGTTTATTTAGTTTGGAAAAGAGAAGACTGAGAGGGGACATGATAGCAGTTTTCAGGTATCTAAAAAGGGTCATCAGGAGGAGGGAGAAATTGTTCACCTTAGCTCTAATGATAGAACAAGAAGCAATGAGCTTAAACTGCAGCAAGGGAGATTTAGGTTGGACATTAGGAAAAGTTTCTAACAGTCAGGGTGGTGGACACTGGAAATAAATTGCCTAGGGAGGTTGTGGAATCTCCATCTCTGGAGATATTTAAGAATAGGTTAGATAAATGTCTATCAGGGATGATCTAGACAGTATTGGGTCCTGCCATGAGGGCAGGGGACTGGACTCGATGACCTCTTGAGGTTCCTTCCAGTCCTAGAGTCTATGAATCTATGAATCCTTAGTCTCTTAGAACGGGAAGGAGAGTCTAACTCCTTTGACTAAGGAACTACCGTGCATATTGGGACCTTTAAGAACAAAAGAATCATTTGGTTTGCAAAACCTAGATGATCAAGGAATAATGGGCATTGATTTATTAAGGAAATTTGGGGTGATCGTGTACTTACAGCATAGGGCACTATGCAAGGCCGAGGAAGGCGGAGCAGCACACTGAGTCACAATGTCATCCCAGCAGCACACTGAGTAGCAGCCACCAAAGCACCCAAGGCTCTCTCCCTGCCTAAGTGAGAAGAGGAAGTAATTCAAGTGGCTGGTAAATACCTAAATGTCTTTGCGATTTCCAAATTGAGCTGTGGGAAAACAAAGGTACTAGTTAAGGTCAATGGACCTGACCCTAGGCCTGTAAGGCAATATAACTTCTCAGTTGAGGCACAGATGGGAATTAAACCAACCATAGAGGCCTTAATGCAGCAAGGAGTGCTAATCACCTGTGATAGCCCGTGTAATTCCCCCATATGGCCAGTGAGAAAATCCGATGGGAAATCCTGGTGTCTCACAATAAACTATCATGCCTTAAATAAGGTGATGCCAAGGATGGCACCCGTGGTGGCCAAATTTCCTGAGATCATGGCTCTAATAACAGTGGGAGCGCAATGATGCTCAGTATTAGACCTGGCTAATGCCTTTTTCTCTATTCCTCATGATCAACCATGTCAACATAAATTTCAATTTACCTATGACAACAGACAGATTACATTTACGCAGGTACCACAACAGCTGCATAATGCACCTAGTATTTGCCATCAACATGTGGCCGCAATGTGGAGAAACCTGAGGTACGCAGACTATGTAATCAGCTATGTGGACAACGTGCTGATTGCAACCAAAACCACGGAATACAACCTTAAGGCACTGGATGATGTGCTGGAGGCCATCCAAACAGACTTTCTGATAAATCCAGAGAAGGCACAGCTGCTGAAGCAGGAAGTTAATTACCTTGGAGTGCAGCTGGGTCCCACAGGGAGAAGACCTGACTGGGCCCGAGTGGAACTAATCTCTAACCTTCCTTCCCCATCAGACATCAGCACATTACGATCATTCCTAGGCTTGGTAGGATTTTCAAGGGATTTCATTGAAAATTTCAGTGAAAAAGCCAAACCCCTCTACAACCTGATGAGAAAGATCCAGGAATGGTGATGGGGAGCAGAGGAACAAGAAGTGACTATGTTGCTTAAAAAGGCCTTAATGGAAGCACCTGCTTTAGTGTTCCCTGATCCTAGTAAGCTGTTCCACCTACAAGTTGCCAGCACTAAGTCAGCCATCAGTGCAGTCCTGTTACAGCAAAAAGGGACATCTGTGAAGCCGGTTACCTACGAGTCTCGAATTCTGACACCAATAGAGTCACAGTTTACTGCCTGTGAGAGGGAAGTGCTAGCCCTAGTTCGGGCAATGGCCCACTGGGAATACATAATAGGAATGTCACCTATCCTACTGAGAACCACCCATACCCCAGTGAGGTATGTGCTCTCTGGTCGAGCAAATTCAGAGAGAGTGAGCCATCCCAGGCTGGCGAACTGGATCCTTGCCCTTATCAACAAAGACATCACTGTTGAAAAAAAAACACACCAGGCAAGATCCCGTTTGCACTTTGTGTGACAGTCCTAGATGATAATTCCATCACAGATCATGAATGTCCTACCTTTCCAACAATTCCACCAGAGATCCAATCCCCATTCAGGCTGGAGGAGAAATTTGAGGATGCCAAAACCCAGAGGAGGGATCTCTGGGTAGTGGATGGCAGCAGTCTGTACGTTGATGAAGAGGCAACCAGGGGATTCACAGCGATGCATGTTGCATCGGGCATGGTGTTTCAAGGCATCGTCAAACAACATTCAGCTCAAGCTGCAGAAGTGGTGGCAGTATTATCAGCACTGGAAAATGCGGATCCCTCCATCAATATTACCATCTGTACAGACTCGGATTGGGATACCAGGCATTCGTCAACTGGATGCCTGTATGGAAAACAAAGGACATGAAGACTAGCAATGATCACTCAGTGGCCTATGCTGGGTATCTTCACTATGCCTGGCAATTGGCGGAGCAAAGATCAGGGGATACTTATCTGTTCAAGGTGTGAGCATATTGGAGAAACTTGGCAGAGATATCCATACTTAACAACCAGGTGGACAAATTAGCCAAGCAGGCAGCTAAAATGAGCCCTGAATCACTATGGGACAAAGTAGGATCTCCCATCCAGGCCTTAACTAATTCCATTCCATCAGACTGTAGCAACATCATCCAGCTGCAACAAAAGCATCCAGAAATACAACAACTCCTCAAGAATGACAAAAGTAAGCTGTGGACTATTAATCAACATAGTTCAGGTCTAGTGATGGCAGAAAAAGGAGGTGATAAAGATAAGGAAATGCAACCTCCTGTATTGGTCATCTCATCAGTACTGAGGGGAGAATTGATTCAACTGGTGCATGCCCAGCAGGGCCGGCTCCAGGCCCCAGTGCACCAAGCACATGCTTGGGGCGGCATGCCGTGAGGGGCGCTCTGCCAGTTGCCGGGAGGGCGGCAGGCGGCTCCGGTGGACCTCCCGCAGGCGTGCCTGTAGATGCTCCACCGGAGCCACGGGACCAGCAGACCCTCCGCAGGGATGCCTGTGGGAGGTCCACCGGAGCCGCAGGACCGGCGAGCAGCAGAGCGCCCCCCGTGGCGTGCCGCCGTGCTTGGGATGGCGAAATGGCTAGAGCCGGCTCTGATGCCCAGGGACATTTCGGGTTACAGAAGACTATAGATCATCTATCTTCAGTGGGATGGTGGCCTAGTATCATACGGGACACAGAATATCATATTAATAACTCTCCTCAGTGTTCCGCAAATGACCCTGACCCCCATATCAGAAACGGCCCTCTGCTACATCAAACTACAGGAGGTCCTTGGCACCATATTCAAATATATTACATAGGTCCTCTTCCTCACACAAGAAACGGAAATAGTCATTGCCTAGTGATGGTGGATTTGTTTAGTAAATGGATAGAAGCATATCCCACCAGTAGGTGTATTGCATTAAATACTGTTAAGTTGTTTCTAGAACATGATTTCAGTCAGTTTGGGATTCACAACATTATTGATTCGGACCAAGGGAGTCACTTCGCTGGAGAGCTAATGAAACAACTATGTATACCCTTTGGGATCAAGCAAAGATTTCACATTGCAGGCCACCTACAGTCATCTAGGCTGGTCAAACAAACAAACCAAACCCTGAAAACTGCCCTATGGAAGGTGATAGAATCATCTGGACGAGATTGGGACAGGCATCTGCCCATGATTTTAATTGCTATAAGATCAACCATAGGGGCTCATGGATTTACAACATATGAAGTGCTTTTTGGAAGGCCAACAAGAACTCCAGAGGCATAGTGGTTGCCCGGAGGGGTCCCCCAGATGAGTTTAAGCCAAGACAGACAACAAATTAATATATCAAAGACCTCCTTAAAACTATCACCAAAACTCAAGAGGCAGCTGCAGTTCATTTAAAGGGCAACATCAAGGCAGTAAATGACCATTTAAACAATAGCTTGGAATTCCAGAAGTGGAACAGAGGAGATTATGTACTTTTTAAATCTTATTCGGAAAAGGATCATGCTCTGAGTCCTAGATGGATGAGAACAGCAGTCACTGTGCAAAAGGCTGGACCCACTGTGTACCAAATTGAGATCAATAATGGGAAAAAGAACAAGCCAACTAAATGGTTCCATGGTTCCCAGTTAAAATCTTGGAAGGGAGTCAAGCCATTGGATACAGGTATAAATAGGAGCAATAATTGGAAGCCCCCATAGTTGCATAATAACCATTTTCCTTCTTCTCTTCCTGTTTAAGGAAGAAAGAATTACATGTTGAACTCTTGTTAATGTACGTAGTTATCCTATGGATTCCTAACGTGTGTCTTCAGGAGAATAATACCTTTCTAATCAAACTGAATGAATATTGGAAGTGTCAAGTCAATTCAACGGTAATTGATCAATGGAGGAGTTCTCCAATTATGGCAGGGAATTCAAGAAGGCTCCAAAACCAGGAAAAGCAAGAAAGGAATTCTCTGAAAGAAGATGGCACAACAGAAGAACATCCAGTGGTTACTAGTCAGAAAGATAAAGGATCAGGGAGAGTAAGACATTTCGGGAGAGGGAAAAGGAACGTAAATAACCATGAGAATTGGGAGTGGGTAACACTATTGGCTTACAAATCAATGGGACTTTGCTATCTAGCAATCTCAGAATATTCACAGAATCAATGTACCACATTGTCTGGCATGGTTAGTACATCTAACCCAGTATTGTTTTTTGGTCCCATACACAAGGTATGTGAATAGCATGTGTCTACTGCAACTTTCACCAATTGTGCCAGAGATCTTTTCAAATGTGTTTCACCTGGCATCTCATCTCCCTCTATAGTAATGCCTGGAGAAATGAGCTTATCCATTCGAATGTATTATCAATGAACTCACACTGATTTTGTAGATAACTATATAAAACCTAATCACAATGACACTGTGTCAAGGTTGACTTATAACTCTCTCACATCTGGTTATAAGATCTCCTTGAAGGATCACGTTAATTCTAAGTTTTGTATCTCAGATAAGGAAAACAATGAGTTTAAAGAATTGTGTGTGAGTGTTTTTACCATAAATGTTACCTTGACACACTCTGGACTATGAACTGTATGAGGCCCACTAGAATTTGAACATAAAATAGAGATACAAGTGGTGACACTCAAGGCTGATGAGAAGGTGGGGGGAAGCTGGTACAAATTACTGGGGCTCGGCAGTCCAGAAGGGGGTGCGGGGCCTGGCTTTCCCGGCCCTGTTTAGCTGGTCTGCCCTTGATGGGGGGCCCGAACCTGCTCTTGGAGGCCCTGGTGACACCACCTTCTATTCATCGCGTGGGACCACTGACAATGAAAAGGGATGTGGCAAGAACCTTAATGATAAACCCTCAGTACTCTGTTAAAAGAATCATCATGCCCTTGCAGTTATCAGTTACCCCAATGTATCATCAATGTGCACAGTACATTGAGCCACTGTTAGTGGGGTGCATTTTTTTCACCTTCTAATCTGCGATAACCTCAGGGACAGAGATGATAGGGGGAGCATAGAACATTCTACGCTCTATGATTCTGGAGGGACTGCATGGTCACCTGTGCTGCTGAGTTTGCGACGCTGACCAAACAGGAAATGATATTCAAAAGTTCTCAGAGCGTTTCCTGTGTACCTGGCTAGTGCATCAGAATTCAAAGTGCTGTCCAGAGCGGTCACAATGGAGCACTCTGGGATAGCTCCTGGAAGCCAATACCGTTGATTTGCGTCCGCACTACCCCAAATTCAACCCAGCAAAGTCAATTTTAGCGCTACTCCCCTCACCGGAGAGGAGTACAGAAGTCTATTTTAAGAGCCTTTTAGGTCGATGGAACAGGGTTGGCTGTGTAGTTATCCTATAAGATTCATTTTTAAATTGACTTAATGCGGCTAAATTCGACCTAACCCCGCAGTGTAGACCAAGCCTCAGAAGAGCTGACACTGAAAACGCAGGTTTTAACAGAACTGTCAACCCTTCTAAACAATGCTCAGCTTAATGAGGAAGTTCAGTTAGTTGCCAAGAATGCCACAGGCCTCAAAGACTTAATCACTTGGTTTGAAGCTCAACATGTCACAATTCACCAAGCATACAAGAAACTAATGGATGTACTATTCTGGGCTGAAGTACAGTCAAATGAAAATCACTCTGACAATTCTCAGCAGGTGTTTTCTTGCATGGCAAAGAAGCTCAGATAATACTACTGCTATGGGGAAGAGTCAAGCGATGTAGCAAAAACGGCTCAAAAGTTTCAACAACCTGCAGCAGTGTTCCTAAAAGCAGTGTGTATTTTCGACTCTGCACAAATGCACCCGTTGATGATGGATTTAACCTTACTTAATGCAATTCCTGGCTTTGATAAGAATTGTGGGCTGGAGATGCCTGGTTACCAAAATATTGCAAAAGAAGCAGATTGTAGTTTGCCTGTGCTACAGTTTTGGAACTCAGTGGAATGCAGAATCCCCCATCTTGCAAGGCTAGCTCAGCGCTATCTGACAATTCTAATGAACTCCATGAATGCAGAGAGAGCAGTGTCTAAACACGGACAGGTGTTTTCAGCACAGAGACAAGGAATGAAGAAAGACCCGGTTGCTGGAAGCTCCACGCTTACATTCAATTAATGACATTTGAACCAAAACTTTTTTTCACTTGTTTTTGTTAACTTAAGGCTATGGTTCACAAGTTTGAGGCTACCAATTGAGATCACTACCCTACAAAACTGTCTCAGCTGCTGGTATCTACCAATCAGGGAGTTGAGCGCTGAGTATTATTTGCTGCTTCTCAAGTTCACATGACATTTATTTATTTTATTGAAACAAGCTAATAATTGCATCTGGAAGAGGGGGCACACCCTATATAGTGACCTCTCCCCTGCAGCTGCAGAGTGATGTGGGCAAGAAATGACTGGGGCATGGGCAGTGCAGAGCTTTCTGCAGCTGGGAGAGGTATCCAAGAGCAGCTGTGCAGAGGAAGAGCAAGTCTTGTCCCTCTCGAGCCGGTCAGGACTAGCAGCTAGGAGCCCCTGGCTGGGCACTCCCAGCAGCACGAGAGAGATCAGACCCACCTCCACCTCCGGGAGCCTCCTGCGGCTGCAAGAAGCCCTGCAGTTGCTGTCTTCAGAGTCCAGCTCTGAAGGCAGCATAGAAGTGAGAGTGGGAATTCCAAGACCTCCCTACAACAAGTTTGTGGGCCCCCCCCACCTCACAATCCTCTTTTGGGTTGGGATCTCCACAATTATAACACCGTGAAATTTCAGATGTAAACATCTGAAAATGTGAACATTACCAATTTTCAAACCCTGCAGTGGTGAAATTGACCATAATGGACTGTGAATTTGGTAGGGCCCTACTTATAGCATGGAATACAGACATTACAAATGAGATTAATGCAGCAACATACAAGCGTGTCATAGAGTCTAAACACTAAATACACTCTTATAAGACTAATACCTATTTTGAACAAAACTAACTAACACGTGAGCTGCCTTGGTTTCCAGCTTTGAGTTTGTCATTTCTTAGCTAATGCCTACAACCTTGGGCAGAACTGGCATTTGGTTAGCAGCAACACAGTTTAAATCAAGGCTTCCTGCTTACTGATTTAAATCATGATTAAAAGCTGTGATTTAAATTGCTTTAATTTACATCAATCCAGCCTGTTTGAAAGTGCAGCTTTTCACCTTCTGCCAAAACCTTTGGCTTCCATCCAAGAACACTTGCCTTTTTAAATCCTGACCTCATCTGCTGTTCTAATGAGGTATCACTTGTATTTTATAGACTTATTTAAAGCTTTTGGAGCTATACACACGCTTAACTTATTTGGTTTTATTAAAGTGACCACACTATTAAATCAGTCATCTTTTGTTCAGTAATACCCAGGGCCAAGAGCGAGTTCAGGCCCCGGTGAAAAAAATTTTTCAGGCACCCCAGCAAGGACAGATCAACTAAACAGGGCCGACAAAGCTGGGGAAGCCAGGCTCCAGGCCCCCTTCCAGACCACCAGGCCCTGGTAATTTGTACCAACTCCCCCACACACACATACCTTGGCCCTGCCCACCTAATTTTACCAACCTGTCAAGTTCTGCTTCAACTTTTAAAGTGATATGCCCCAAGATGCAAGCTGGACTGTTGAACTGCTATCTCCCCTTAACTCTCCAGCCCAGGGTGCCTCTTACACTGCTTTGGTAGTGCACAACAGACCTCTGCAGGTATTGATTACTCAGAACCACCAGCATGTAAAGTCACTCTCACCTGAGTACGTGAATGCTACACTCAGTCATCCATGAAAAGGAACAGAGTGACATCCGCATACCACTCAGTCCCAGCCTTGCCACCCAGAAACGTGTGTCTTGTACCATTCTGGACTAGAGAAGATCATAAATTAGTTTGTCAAACCAACAAAGAGTAATGAATATTCATCAGCCCTGTTGACATGAGTACAGATTTCCCAAACACTTCAATCAAACACACTGGTTTAGATAAAACTGTAAAACAAGTTTATTAACTAGAAATAAATAAAATTGAAATGATTTACAAGTGTTAAGGCATAAAGATCAGAATTGGTTACAAAAGAAATAAAAGATAAACATACAATTTAATTCCTAAACTTTACCAAGCTAAGTAAGATTTGAAGCACACAGTTCTTTTATCCCACTAGCTGCTGAAGGCAATTCACAGTTCTTATTTCACAGGCTGGATTTCCTTTCAGTCTGGGACCACTTCCCTTAATTCATTGCTTTAGGTATTCATTGATGTTATGAGCAAAGAGATGTAAGGTGAAGAGAGGGAATTTGTGTTGTGTGTTCTCCCTTCTTATACTCCAACCCTCTGTGAGGGAAAAGTCCTTGCTGGATCATGGGCTAAGTTCCCTCTAAGCTGCGCGGTTCCACAGCAGGCTACCAAGGGCAACACATGTCCACAGCCCCAGAGGTAGGGGGTGGTTGGGGAGCAAGTTGGGGCATGCAGGTAGGAAAGGGCACATCTTCCTTGGCCCCAGCCCTGGAACTGCTGCAGAAGGAAG
The DNA here is from genome assembly GCF_003597395.2 of Chelonoidis abingdonii. NCBI lineage: Eukaryota > Metazoa > Chordata > Testudines > Testudinidae > Chelonoidis > Chelonoidis abingdonii. Next base: position 292,756,850 of record NC_133770.1, read on the forward strand.
AGGCGCTTTTCCTATGGCCCTGGCGCTGCCATGGCGGGGAGAGGCGCCTCTCCCTGCTGCAGCAGCTACAGGCTGCAATATATTTACTTCAACTAGCTTCACAGGAAGTAAGTCAGGGTAAATCTTGGCTCTTAAGACTACCACAGTCCTGCGAAAAGGTGCTGGGGTTACTAATGGTTAAAAGATTAGAACCTGTTTAAGATCACTAATTATAAATGCAATCAACTCTGCTACCTACTAGAGAAGAACTGGGAGTGCAAAAGAGCGTACACAGCAAGGTTTATATAGTTTTGCACCCTTGGCTGCTGTTTAATTGTAACTATTATTGCCATTTTCACCAGCACAGAGAGTATGTGTAATTCAAATGATTGCTTCTGACACAAAAGTTTTCAGCTATAACAAACAATATCATCTAATAGTATGAGCACAAAAATCTGTGCTACCTTAAATTTGGTTGGGAATGCACTCTGTCTTAAAGATTTCTATTAAATAATCAAGCAAAATTCCATATATCATCATGGACCAAATGCACGCAAGTCTGGTATAAACACCAGGCAGTAAAAAATATGGGGTGGGGGAAGAAACAAGAGAATTTCTGTACAATTTTATTCTTGTTTGTCAAAATTTCAAGGAAAAAAGGCTTTCCAAATTTTGAAGTGTGAACATTTTTTACCAGCTGTAGTAAAAACCTATTGCCAGGTTTATACTACACTGAAAAGTAATTTAGCTACTTCTGCTCATTGTACGCCAGCAATGCTCTGTCCCTGAGCACATCCTGACATCAAAAATACCAATGCCCAATCAAGCAAGCTGTTAACAGAGAACCTTTGATAAAATGTAGCTTCATTAGGAAGAGCAGGTGATAGCACACAGCTGTTTTTTCAAAAAGAATCATAGAATCATAGATTAGGGTTGGAAGAGACCTCAGGAGGTCATCTGTCCAACTCCCTGCTCAAAGCAGGACCAACACCAACTAAATCATCCCAGGCAGGGCTTTGTCAAGCTGGGACTTAAAACCTTCTAAGGGTGGAGATTCCATCCCCTCCTTGGGTAACCCATTCCAGTGCTTCACCACCCTAGACCTCCTCCACTGCAACTTGAGACCATTGCTCCTTGTTCTGTCATCTGCCACCACTGAGAACAGCTGAGCTCCATCCTCTTTGGAACCCCCTTCAGGTAGTTGAAGGCTGTTATCAAATCCTCCCTCACTCTTCTGCACACTAAACAAGCCCAGTTCCTTCAGCCTCTTCTCGTAAATCATGTGCCCCAGCCTCCTGATCATTTTCGATGCCCTATGCCAGCAAGAAGAAGAAAAATTTGGTAGGATTAGCTAGTTTAAAATAACAGCAGATATTATAAACTTCTATAAAGATATCTTTAAAGACGTAAAAGGCAAACACCAGTGTTGTTGTGTAGGTTATTTATTTTTAATAATCAGCTTCAATGTGGGAGATATGGCAAAGTTATTTTAAAATTAAAACTACTCCCATTTGTGTTAATAAACCTATATTTGAGGAAGTAAGGATTAAAGTTTCTTGATGGGATTTCCAGAAGCACTTAGTGTTTACTTACCTCTCGTTCACTGGAGTCAATGGGATAACTTCAGCTGGAGCAGAGTTAAGCCAATGCTGACTGCTTTTGAAAAATATCCCACTCTACAAAACCAAGGTATGCCGACTCAGCATCTCACATGCAAACCACTTGACTTCAAGTGGAAGAGCCCGCACCCCAACCCTCTGCCCTAGCCTGGAGCCCCCTCTGTTACTCCAAATCCCTCGGTCCCACCACACATCACCTCCATATTGGTGCACATAACAAAATTAATTCCACATATGCATGTAAAAAATTGGAGGGAACATTGGTCATGGGGTTAGGCAGGTCCATGGCATATGTGCTCCGCAGTCAGTCCTTTAAATTAATTGTAAATTCTTTTGTTTATACTTTCCCCGCTTCCACTGAAAGTCTGATTAAACAGGTAATTGGCTCCAACACCTTGCTGGTGAGCCTGTGTGCCTTTGACTCTGAGAAATTGGCTAGTGGGTGTAACCAGAATTACAATACATTTCAGTAACCATCATACAGTAAATCTTAGGACTCCATATACAATGTTGGTACACACATTATAACAGTACAACGATGTTGAGCAGATTATGAGCTTTCAAATGATACCTCAAGGCATACTTTTCACAAAATACAACATAATCAGATAAAAGTGCTGAATATGGAATACAGAGGGTTATGGGAGTACAGTGTGTCACAGTAATGTCTTACATTCTTTATGTATCCCAATCCACTAACTACTCATCAAATTATTGATGAATAGCTTTTCTCTCCTGTTAATTAGATAAGGAATACACCTTGTTGATTATCTGTATTTGTAGACTGCTGTTCAACTCAAGCAGACCTAGGACTTCCTGTTCCACTATTCCAAACTCTACTGAAAAGTATCTGTTTTTGTAAACAAGTGGGTCTGTGCCACTTTGGCTCCTTATAATCCACTCTGTGAAACAAGAACCCTGTTTCTCATCATGAACTTGTGTAGTTCTCCAACTGAACATTCATGAATGGATTTTGCTTTTGTGCATCTTGTTTGTGCTTAGAGAACGCAATTATAAAATAGTTGTTTTATTACTTCCATGACACTGTACCTCTTATGCTGTTTTATTACTTTTATGACACCTTTGCATTCCCTTGCAAATAAATTTAGTCTCTGCCATTTGTTTACACCTTGCCTGGATCTGTAATTAGATGTTCTTCAGTTCTTTCACTGCTTGTTAACCAGCAATTTAGGAAGGACAGTGTTCACTAGCTCTGGAAATATCCATGGTTCTTTATAACGTCAAGTCACTTTCTGGTAAGAACCTTACTTGTTCTAGTTATCAGTTACACCACAAATAATTCAACCTCTAATTAGTCCATCTATTAGCTGTTAAAATGCACAAGATTTAACTTTAAGATATAGGTCTGTAACATAACAGTTGTTTCAACTGGCAGCTCGTTTAATGAGCCGAAAATGTATTATTGAAATTTTTGAATGGATTTGTCTAGCTGCAGTTTGCAGTGACCATTAGTCCCCTTCTGGAATGCACTGTAGATCCCCAGTGCAGGATTTCACCTGAGTTCTCTGGCAAACAAACTGCATCCAGAAAATACTGAAAGTTCTGCAACCACTTCCTCCAGTTCTGTCAAGTTCTCTTCTGCCCTGGGGGATTTCTGCTGGTTTCATTTGCACTATTTTCACAAAGATTAAAATTTCTTCTTATAACATATAATAAAAGTGTGATACATGAATGTTGCTAAGACACTAACCCTTATTTGTTGGCTTCAGTCACCATTCACCAGACTGGGTCAGAGCTGCAAAAAATTAATACCCCTGCCACATGACAGGAATATTAACCAAATAGAGCCTAGTACATGATCCATTGAGCAGGAGGGTTAATGACAGTTGAGTAGTTCTGATTTCACCCAGAAGGCCCAGTGAGTCACATATTAAGTAGTTTATTGACAGTACAAATTATTTCACTGAGATAGTAATACTAACTACTACCACAAGAGGCCATTACAAGGTAAGATCAAAGAATAGTTACACAGGGTTAAATACTAACATATAGGACCATGATGACTGTTTTACACCAAATATAATATTTTATACCAAGTAAACAAACATATCCCTGTCCTAAAAAGGTTACAAATCTATAAATGGAATTTGTAACCCATGAGCTTTAGTTTGCACATGGTCACTAATTGAATAGGAGACCTCCAAATATAATGCTACTGGAAATAATGCTAGTGAGGCAGTACCTAGGCAGTGCCCAGCATGATGTTAGAGTATAGGGAAGTGCTGCAGATGCCTTCTTTCAGATTAGATAATTATTTGGGTTCAATACCCCAATGACACTTTTGTGAGATTTTATCCTGAGTTTACCAGTAAACTTCGAACTCAGCTAATTACATTCTACTGTTTAATTCCTTGCATTTTTAATTGGATATGTTTTGTCTTCCATTCCAGTTCTAGATTCATCAACTGTGTCCTGCTGAACAGAGCTGTCCGCCACGGAATCGGGACAAGCAATGCAGGAAGTGAGGTTAGAACATAAGAGCATAAGAACGACCGTATCGGGTCAGACCAAAGGTCCATCTAGCCCAGTATCTGTCTACCGAGAGTGGCCAATGCCAGGTGCCCCAGAGGGAGTGAAGCTAACAGGCAATGATCAATTGATCTCTCTCCTGCCATCCGTCTCCATCCTCTGATGAACAGAGGCTAGGGACACCATTCTTTACCCTTCCTGGCTAATAGCCATTTATGGTCTTAGCCACCATGAATTTATCCAGTTCCCTTTTATACATTGTTATAGTCACAGCCTTCACAACCTCCTCAGGTAAGGAGTTCCACAAATTGACTGTGCACGGTGTGAAGAAGAACTTCCTTTTATTTGTTTTAAACCTGCTACCTATTAATTTCATTTGGTGACCCCTAGTTCTTGTACTATGGGAATAAGTAAATAACTTTTCCTTATCCACTTTCTCAACATCACTCATGATTTTATATACCTCTATCATATCCCCCCTTAGTCTCCTCTTTTCCAAGCTGAAGAGGCCTAGCCTCTTTAATCTTTCCTCATATGGGACCCTCTCCAAACCCTAATCATTTTAGTTGCCCTTTTCTGAACCTTTTCTAGTGCTAGAATATCTTTTTTGAGGTGAGGAGACCACATCTGTACACAGTATTCGAGATGTGGGCGTACCATGGATTTATATAAGGGCAATAAATATATTCTCTCAGTCTTATTCTCTATCCCCTTTTTAATGATTCCTAACATCCTGTTTGCTTTTTTGACCCTCTGCACACTGCGTGGACATCTTCAGAGAACTATCCACGATGACACCAAGATCTTTTTCCTGACTCGTTGTAGCTAAATTAGCCCCCATCATATTGTATGTATAGTTGGGGTTATTTTTTCCAATGTGCATTACTTTACATTTATCCACATTAAATTTCATTTGCCATTTTGTTGCCCAATCACTTAGTTTTGTGAGATCTTTTTGAAGTTCTTCACAATCTGCTTTGGTCTTAACTATCTTGAGTAGTTTAGTATCATCTGCAAACTTTGCCACCTCACTGTTTACCCCTTTCTCCAGATCATTTATGAATAAATTGAATAGGATTGGTCCTAGGACTGACCCTTGGGAACACCACTAGTTACCCCTCTCCATTCTGAGAATTTACCATTAATTCCTACCCTTTGTTCCCTGTCTTTTAACCAGTTCTCAGTCCATGAAAGGACCTTCCCTTTTATCCCATGACAGCTTAATTTACATAAGAGCCTTTGGTGAGGGACCTTGTCAAAGGCTTTCTGGAAATCTAAGTACACTATGTCCACTGGATCCCCCTTGTCCACATGTTTGTTGACCCCTTCAAAGAACTCTAATAGATTAGTAAGACACGATTTCCCTTTACAGAAACCATGTTGACTATTGCTCAACAGTTTATGTTTTTCTATGTGTCTGACAATTTTATTCTTAACTATTGTTTTGACTAATTTGCCCGTACCGATGTTAGACTTACCGTCTGTAATTGCCGGATCACCTCTAGAGCCCTTTTTAAATATTGGCGTTACATTAGCTAACTTCCAGTCATTGGGTACCGAAGCCGATTTAAAGGACAGGTTACAAACCTTAGTTAATAGTTCCGCAAACTTCACATTTGAGTTCTTTCAGAACTCTTGGGTGAATGCCATCTGGTCCCAGTGACTTGTTAATGTTGAGTTTATCAATTAATTCCAATCTCCAACCCCTAATCATTTTAGTGCCCTTTTCTGAACTTTTCTATCCTAGAATATCTTTTTGAGGTGAGGAGACCACATCTGTACACAGTATTCGAAGATGTGGGCGTACCCATGGATTTATAAGGCTAATATTATCTCAGTCTATTTCTATCCCCTTTTTTAATAATGCCTCTAACATCCTGTGCTTTTTAACCGCCTCTGCCTGTCTGCGTGACATCTTCAGAGAACTATCCACAATGACTCCAAGATCTTTTTCCTGACTTCGTTGTAGCTAAATTAGCCCATCATATTGTATCTATAGTTGGAGTTACTTTTTCCATGTGCATACTTTACATTTATCCACATTAAATTTCATTTGCCATTTTGTTGCAATCATTAAGTTTTGTGAGATCTTTTGAAGTTCTTCACAATCTGCTTTGGTCTTAAACTATCTTGAGTAGTTTAGTTCATTCGAAATTTTGCACTCCACAAACTTTCCCCTTTCTCCACGGTAATTTTATGAATAAATTGAACAGACTGGTCCTCTAGAATGTCCCTGGAGAACACCACTAATTACCCCTCTCCACTCTGAGAATTACCATTAATTCCTACCCTTTTGTCCCTATCTTTTAACCAGTTCTATCCTGAAAGACTTCTTTATCCATGACAGCTTAATTTACATAAGAGTTTGGTGAGACCCTGTCAAAGGCTTTCTGGAAATTTAAGTACACTATGTCCACTGATCCCCTTGTCCACGTTTGTTGAGCCCTTCAAAGAACTCTAATAGATAGTAAGCACGATTTCCTTTGCAGAAACCATGTTAGACTATTGCTCAACCACTTATGTTTTTTCTTGTGTCTGACAATTTTATTCTTAAGTATTGTTTCACTAATTTAGCCGGTACCATGACGAGCGTTAGACTTGCTCTCGTCTGTAATTGCCAGGATCACTCTAAGCCCTGTTTTAATATTGGTTTACATAGCTAACTTCCAGTCATTGGGTACCGAAGACGCTTAAAGGAAGGTTACATCCTTAGTTATAGTTCCGCAAACTTCATATTTGAGTTCTTTCAGAACTTCGGGTGAATCCATCTGGTCCCATGACTTGTTAATGTTGAGTTTATCAATTATTCCAAAACCTCTCTAGTGACACTTTCTTGTGACAGTCCTCAGATTTGCACTACAAAAGCGCTCAGGTTTGGAATCTCCTAACATCCTCACCGTGAAGACTGACAAAGAACCATTTAGTTCTCTGCAATGACTTTATGTCTTTAAGCGTCCTTTTGTATCTCGATCGTCAAGGCCCCACTGGTTGTTTAACAGCTTCCTGCTTCTAATGTACTTAAAAAACATTTGTATTACCTTGAGTTTTTGCTAGCCATTCTTCAAACTCCTCTTTGCTTTTCTTATACACTCTTGCACGTAAGCTGGCAGTGTTCTGCTCTTTCTATTTGCCTCACTAGGGATTGACTTCACATTTTTAAAGGAAGTCTTTTTATCTCTCATCTCCCTCTTTTACATGGTTGTAAGCCACGTGCTCTTTTTACGTTTTTTACTGTTTTTCTTAATTTGGAGTATACATTGAAGTTGGGCTCTTATGTATGGTGTTTAAGAAGGGCCATGCAACTTGCGGGGATTTCACTTATAGTCACTGTATTTAACTTTCTTAACTAACCTTCATTTTGTATAGTTCCCTCTTTAAGAAATTATAAATGCCACTGGTTGGGTGTGAGTGTTCTTCCACCAGAGGATGTTGAATGCTATTGATTATGTCACTATTTTTCAAGCGTCCTGCTATATTACCTCTTGACCAGCTCCTGCCGTCCACTCGGATGAAATTTAAAGTGTTCTCCCTTGTGGTTACCTATGCGTTTCTAGAAGCATTCATTTAAAGTATCAGAAATTTCATCTCCTCGTTTAGTCCTGAAGTGAAATTTTCCAGATCAATATGGTAATAATTGAAATCCCTCACTATTATTGGGTTTTTAATTTTGATAGCCTCTCTAATTTCCTTAGCATTTCATCATCACTGTTACTGTCCTGGTCAGTTGTGGTCTAAAATAGATTTAATGTTTAAAATTATTATTAGACCATTGAAATTTCTATGCATAGTGATTCTATGAACATGTGATCACTTAAGATTTTTACTTCATTTGAATCTACATTTTTTCACATATAGTGCACTCCTCCCCTGCACTGATTCTGTCCTTCCGATATATTTGTATCCTGGAATGATCGTGTCCCATTGATTGCTCTCAGTCCACAGGTTCTGTGATGCCTATTATATCATATCCCCTTCCTTATCACAAGCACTCTAGTTACCCTTCTTATTATTTAGACTTTAGCATTTGTGTACAAGCACTTTAAAACTCGTCCTGTTTATTGTCTGCCCTTTTCTGAGTGCGCAGATTCTTTATGTGACTTTTACCATCTATCCGTGCCTTATATTATCCTCTTCCATCCACTCTATCCTGACTATAAGCTGGAATCCCTATCATCAGACTCTCCCCTAGAAGTCTGTGTCCGATCACATGCTCCTCTGCAGCAGTCGGCTTTCCCCATCTCTAGTTTAAAACTGCTCTACAACCTTTTAATGTTAAGTGCCAGGAGTCTGGTTCCACTTTGGTTTAGGTGGACCCATCTCTCCTGTATATGCTCCCCACCTCCCGTTTCTATGACGTAAATCCTCTCCTTAACCATGTCTCATCCACGATTGGACTACTGAAAGCTCTGCTGTCTACCATGCCTACCTGGCCCTGTGCGTGGAACTGGGAGCATTTCTGAGAATGCCACCATAGAGGTCCTGGATTTCAGTCTCTTCCCTAGCAGCCTAAATTTGGCTTCCAGGACATCTTTCCTACCCTTCCCTGTGTCATCGGTACCTACATGTACCACAACAACCGGCTCCTCCCCAGCACTACACATAAGTCTGTCTATGCCAATGAAACACTACCCCATGTCCTATGTAGCTGCAAGCCCCATTCCAGAGCCTAGCAGCTGTGCCACAACACCATCCAAGATTGACTAGTCACAGCCATCCTGCCACCTGTGGGGAAGGCAGACATAAACTCTGCCATCCCCAGAATGGACAGCCAACCGCGACCGGACACCATCATTATCAACGGGGACCAAAAGAAGATCATCATGGTGGATGTCACAGTGCCCTCTGAGAACAGGACCCTGGCTTTCTGCGAACCCCCAGGTTGAAAGGTGGAGAAATATGCCACTCAGGCCGACACCTTGAGAATTAGAGGTTACCAGGTTCTAACTCACACTCTGATTGTTGGAGCCCTGTGCATCTGGGACCCCAGTAAGGAGAAAGTGTTGAGAAAGCAGAATTGGTGAATGCTACACTCAGCTGATGCAGCAATTCATGGGATCAAACACCATCAGGTAGTTGAGGGACATCTAGAACACATCACCAGACAATGTCAATACCAGGAGAGATGAGCTGGAGTGCCAATAAGAAATAAAATTGGAAAGCAATAGAAACACTACTCTGGTGATTATATCTTCTAAGGGACAACCTATCCTAAATGCTCAATTACTGAGGGACAATCTACATTCATTCCTATATTTGCTCTCAACAACCAACTCTCTGCACAATTTTTCATGAGTGATGTACCTGAGTATTCAGATATTTCTAAACTGTACCATTAAATTTATTCCCCTAAATTTAGGTTATTGCATATTATATACTAAAAGTATCTTATGACTTTTAAACCAGATTTTGTACTTTTGGGTAGTCGAAGCACTACACTCAGATGTACAGACACTCTTTCCTTAACCTGTGTATTATATAATTTTAACATTACTATATACTGTTGAAAGATGCCATGTTTCAGTCTAGATATGAGTAGTGATAGGTTAGTTAAGGGCTCATTTCCAATGTCTTACCTACATCACATGGGTGCTAAAGCCTACTGTTTGTAGAATACTTTGAGACCTTCAGAACAAAGGTGCTATAGAAATGCAAAGTATTCATCATTACTGTGTTACACTAGTTTAGCTAATGTGTCATTCTGAACTGTAAGTCAAGTGAGCCTATAACAATGGGCACACTTACAGGTGCTCAAATACTATAGGGGAAATTGTGGCTGTCATTCAGCACACACTGATTTGCATGGAGCCAGGATTTCACCTGATTATCTAGGCAGGTAGACAGATTAGACAAACATTATATGCATGTGGGCCCTATATCTCTAATAATGAAAGACTGAGCTCTGGAGTTTCCTTCCTCACAATCCGTCCTGTTGTCTATTCCCTCTGAAAGCACAAAGGTCCTGCTCTAAGCACTTCTGTAATTAGAACAGCCACAAGCGAGCATTCAAAACACCACGTCTGCATATTACTGCCCGGGGCAATGGGCCTGGGGAGGGACCCGGCACGGGTGACACCGGAGCTCCGCTTTGGTGCGGCGCCTGGAGCGGGAGAGGGATGGCGCCGGCCCGGCGGCAGCGATGGAGCACGACCTTGAGGCGACACAAAGTTGCGTCGCGAGCGCCAAGACAAGCGGTAAACCCACCACCCAGCGCCTCAGCGAAGAGCAGGGCGGAGCCTCGCCGCGGCGCCGGGCGAAGGAGGGGGTTCACAGGTGCATCACGGGAGTCGTAGTCCTCCCTGTGTCACCAGTCCGCTAGCAGAGCAGGGTGGGAGAGGCCTGCTGAGCGGTGCATCACGGGAGTTGTAGTCCCCCGCCTGCCCTCCTCCCAGAGTGCACGAGCAGCCTTGTGGCAGAAAAACTACAATTCCCAAAGGGCTCTGCTCCCCGGCCTGGCGCTTTTAAATGACGGTTAGAGGTGAGGGCCTCGAGAGGTGGCGGCAGCTGCCGGCTGGGTAGGAAAATGGCGGCAGCGAGGCTGAGCGGCGGCGGCGGGGAGAACCGCCTGGTGTCGCTGCCCCTCTCCCGGATCCGGGTGATCATGAAGAGCTCGCCGGAGGTCTCCAGCATCAACCAGGACGCGCTGTTCCTCACCGCGAAGGCCACGGTACCAGGCTCGGGTCTCCCACCGTCCCCGCCTCGGCGCCTGGCGGGGAGCCGCCCAGGCGGGCCCGTATCCGAGCGGCTCCCCCCCCCGTGAGGCTAGGGCCGGGGCTGTTGCCAGGACGCCAAGCGCCTGAGCCGATGGGCTGGGCCTGAGTCCAGGCGAGATTCGTGCTCTTCGTTCTGTGCTCCTGCCCCCGGGGCAGGAGGCACGTGCAAGGGGCGCAGACCCTGCTGCAGGCGAGTCTTGCCAGCCCCTGGAGGGTGCGTAAGGGAGGTGGGGCAGGAGGGTGTGAATGAAGTAGTTTACACCAGTTATCCAAAGAAGCGGAGGAGAAAAGTGAATTGTCCTGACTCTAGGGTTATGTACGTTGTGGCCTGGCATGCGGCAGAAATCCGCCTGTAGGGGCCGTTGGCATCCCCTCTCATGCTTCTGTTGAACATGGAGTAGATAGAGGCTTGAGGCCTATCTGTCCCCCCAGTTAGTGAGGAATCACTCATATGTAGAGATTAGATCGCCAGCTCCTTCACGAGTCCCTCAGATTTTGTGTCTTCTTCTGGACTTCCACAAGCATCTCCAGAGGGGAGATAGCATGTGCTTTTGGATGCTGCATGTGATGTTTTTCCAACCCCCTTCAGCAAAATAAAACTGACTAGGCACAGGAGTTTAGTTGAAAATCGCTATGCACTTCCTGTCAACGCAGCCAGCGAAAGTGGCATATGTAGAAGCTGCACAAATGGGATTATCGGCTTAGCTACTGAACTGTGAAGATCCTGCATCACATATTAATGTCTGAATTTTGACATGGTTTGAGTTCTTGAAATTTGTTAAATCATTGAAAAGCTCTAATAAGACCAGCACATGATCCAGTTGACCATATATGTTCCTAGCTATAGCCATGGTATACAGCATTAAACTTTTCATTCCCACTAAGACCTGGTCTACACTACAGCATTAGGTTGATGTAAGGCAATTTATGTCTCTCTAGTGAATTATTTCAGTCTGTAGCAGGGGTTCTCAAGCTGTGGGTCATGAGGGGGTTGTGAGCCTGTTATGTGGGGGGTTGAGTTGTCAGGCTCCACCCCAAACCCTGCTTCACCTCCAGCATTTATAATAGTGTTATATTTTAAAAATTGTTTTTAACTTATTAGGACGGGTCACACTTAGAGGCTTGTTATGTGAAAGGGGTCACCAGTACAAAAGCTTGAGAACCACTGGTCTATACAGTACAGCCTTACTCTCTCCAATGGAAGTGCCCTACTACACCGACGTAACTCAGCCTCTACGAGAGGCATAGGACTTATGTCTGTGTAGTGTAGACACTGTTACTTACTTATACTGGCTGTCATTCTTGTCAGTTTCAGAGCTCTGCTGGAGCCATGAAACTAACAAGAAAGTTGGCTTCCCAGCTGGGGAGCAGCACCAGGCTTCCTGCTAGGAGCACAGCTGTGCACAGCAGGAAGCTCTATCCCCAGCGTCTGGTAGGCTGCCCTGTTCAGGTTGGGATTTGAGGGAGGGAGGGCAACTGGCAGTGAGCTGAGATCCCTGGCTCTAAGCCTCCAGCACTGCCCCTCTTAAGTTGGTGGAAGTGCTCCTGGTGAGGATGCACATTACTGACAGAAGAAGGGCAGTGTGAATATGAATCATTGTAGTAATTACTGTGGTGGTTCAAGTTGACCTAACATGGGTTTAAGTTTGTAGGGTAGACATGCCCTAAGATAAAGCTTTGTGAATAGGGATAGGGCTTTCATTCAGTGGACATGATCTCTCCATGAGTGATGGACTTAAACTTAGTACAAATCAACCTGCCTCTCTCTCTGTTGCTTTTAATGAGGGAGGAGTGTTTTTAATCATTATAAGTAGTGGAAAGTGTCAAGCTTTTTTGCAATATTTAATCACGTACCTGCAGAAGTAATTTCTTGCTGTCTTCTGATCCCAGTAAAACCTGCTGTAGTGATGATGAACTTGATTGAGTGGCACAAATTAAGTTAGTCTAAGACCCCAGTTTTGCAGTTGGCTACTCACACATGTACACCTCTTCTGCTCACACAGAGCCATATCGAAATTAGTGGGACTCTGTGTCAGTGCAGGGCAGTGCTTGCATGCAGTTAATGGCAGGATTGGGCCCTAAATAAGGGTTTGAAGAAGCATTGCAGTCAGCTGCACACACAGGAATTAATAATTTGACATTTATTTGTGTTGGTTGTTTTTTGCAGGAGCTCTTTGTCCAATATTTAGCCACTTACTCCTACAAACATGGCCGTGGGAAAGAGAAGAGAGCCCTAACCTACAGTGACCTATCCCATACAGCGGAGGAATCTGAAACTTTTCAGTTCCTTGCTGGTAGGTATAGCAGTTGTGAGAAATCAATATGGACAACTGGAAAATAAGATGCAGCTCTTACTGTAGTAGTAGTTGTCATTGCAAAGCTATTAAATTCTCTTTTTGGCTGTTAAACTCTGTTGCATTTAACTTACTCATGGTCCAAATAATTGACAGGCATTCTGCATGAATGAATGGGTTGCTTTTTCCATTAATGCAAAAATACATCGTCATGGGGCAAAAGTAATGTAACAGTCATACTTGACATTCCAATAACTTCAAGCTACTTTTTTCTAACACTGTTTAACAGTATCCCTGACTGGTGGAGAGTCTCTGATTTATAAATGGGAAAGCTCAGATTCAGAGTGATTAAGTGACTTAAAAGTCACTTTAAGAGCTAGGAATAAAACCAAGGAAGTATGTGATGCCCATCTTCTGCTTTAACCAATAGACAACACTCCCTTAAATCTTTGTTGTGTTTGGGGAAAGAGAAGGACCCTCTATTGGTGAATTTTAAATTCACAAATGTCCTTTCAGACATTGGTTTATGCCACAGTCGCCGTTGTCTTAAATACTTTACATTGGTTAGGCATTTAGAATAATGCGTGTCCTCTTCAAATATGTTCTTTGGTCTAAGGAGTGAGACCTCCTTGTTAATAAGATTTTTACTAGTGCACCAGCCTCACTTCCTTACCGTTCTTGGGCTCATCACAATATCATTACCCTGAACAGGCTGCCTACACTGAGTGTAGGGAAATAGCTTGTAAGGAATATAAGCAGAGTAGATATACTTAAGTAATATACTTGATCTTTTCAAGTGAAAAACAAAGCAGAATAAGTGAGCAAGACTTAAGAAATTATTAAAGCAGCATTAGAATCACTTAAACAAATTCCCTCATATGGCTCACTAATACCTTAATTGGACAATATCTCTCTAAAAACATATTGGCTACATTCCTGTTTCAAGGACACCAGTTAGATTAGAATAACTTGACTATTCCCTAGCCTAAAAAAATTGCATCCCATAGACTGTGATTTTGATGGTACAGTAATAAATTATTCTAAATCTTCTTGTAACTGTTGAAAATGATTACAAAAGAAGGAATTGTGCCTTTCAGATATTTTACCAAAGAAGATCCTAGCTAGCAAATACCTGAAAATGCTTGAAAGAGAGAAGAGGGATGGAGAGATGGAGGAAGAAGATGATGATGACGATGAGGAAGAGGAAGAGAGTGAAGAGGAAGATGCTGAATCTTAAGGATGTCAAACAGCTAGCTTTAAAGCTAGTCTCTTCCTGCAGTATCAAGTTTTGGATTGGCTCCCTGACTTTTTTCCAAGCTAACCCACACTGTTGAGTTGGGGGGTGGGAGGGGGAGTGTTGGGAATCCAGCAGCTGGATTTACCTGTCTGAGAGTTGCTGTCTTGTTTACTTTAAATTTGAAACAATTGGATATTAGTCTCCTTGAAGGAAGGAATTCTGCACTTGGATATGGAAAGCCAGGGGGACTGTACATACAGATCTTGAGGAAAAAATCAGCTCAAATTATTTTAAAATAAGATCTTCAGACAATCATTATCCAAATAGAAACAACCTTGTAGGCAACCCTCAGCATCAATTCCAAAGGCCCTGGCTCTCTCTGGCTAGATGGGACCCTTGTAGCTAATACTTCTGCTTAACCGGTAGGAGTGTGGCACTTACTTTATCTACAGTTCTTACTCTGGAAGCCAATGAACCAAACCTGAGAGAGAATCTCCACTGTTTTCTAGCATGCTGTTGGAGCAGTACCTGTGGGTCAACCCCACAGACTGTAATAGGCTACTGTTGTAATACAGTCTAAAAACCAGGTCTGCAAGGAATCTGGATCCACAGATAGACCTTTTGCAGTCCCCGGTGTCGCTCTGCAGTTGTATTGGTGTTAAGAAGTAGAAGTGTTAGCTAATGATGTAAATACATATATGTAGATCCCCACCCCCGCCCCAAAGGGAGGATTCTACTTTTGTAGCTTACTGCCTGTAGTACTCTACATACCAACACCTGTTTGAAGTTTATTAAATATAGCTTGCTCTATGGCAAAAAATGAACAGTTTTTACCATTTAAGTGGTAGACCTGGTGTATTTTTACTACTATAAAAATGGAAAATATCCTGTGTATTTTCAAAAATACTTTTTTTACAATAAATATTTTTTAAATGTGGGAATTAATGCAGAGACCCTTGACAGCATTATTTTTGTAAAGGCTTTTAATCTGTTTTGTGCAAGGTTAATACGTTGTTGGGCCAGACATTCGCACTATATATATTCGTAAATGTGGATCCTCCTAGCTAGCAAATAGGGGATGAGTGGTGATCTGCTACCCACTGGAAACGTAAGTGTGAAAGATCCCTAATCCCAATTTGCACTGGGCGTTGAATTGAGTATGTTCAGGGGAAATTGAGCCTGTGTTAGTCACGGTATCTGTTAGCTGTAATGTATACAAGTAGCCTTCCAGTCTCTCTCAACTGCTCTGAGAGCATCTTGAAAGTGATGTCTTTTCAGTTTACACAAGCTACTGCACAAGTAATAGTTCAGGTTGATTTAGATCTCCATTCAGGAAAAGAGCTTCGGCATTAGGCCACTCATGACCTCCACAGACAACAAATGGAGGATCCTGATGGGTTACAGCCCCACCTGCAGGGATGAAAGGGTAACAGGGGGGAGAGATGGAGGAGACTGAGGGAGGGGGAGTCAGTACATGTGTGCTTGCCAAATGTTAGAGGCCTTCTTAGCATCAGTTCAGAAGAATAAAGGAAAAAGTGCAAGCAGAGATTTGGTTCCCACCTCTTTTTTTTTTTTTAAAAAAGACCCTCAAAAGGGCATGTGGATGGATGGATGCTGCTTAATTCAGCACCTTTCTGTTTACTGTCATCAGTTTTTCAGTTCAGATATTTGGGTCCCAACATTCTTGCCCCTGGTGCCCCTTTCAACTTCCCACAGTGATACTTTAGGTTAATCTGTGGGTTTTTTCTCTCCTTTTAGTGGAAATATATTGCTACATCTTAATTATGAAGTGTAAAAATTTTCTTTACCCTTCTCCAAAAAGTAATTAACCCTAGGTCTTATGATAAAGAAAATATTTTATAATGCATCAATGGTACAAATACACAAAGCCATATCTATACTTCATGGTTAAGCTGACAGCCAGATGCCTCAGTAATTAAGTTGGTCCAGACTGTCCACAGCCACTCACTGTGTCAGTGGAGTGCATCCTCACTAGCAGTGCTGACATGATGCACAGAGCAGTGCACCATGGGTAGCTAGCTCACAATGCAATTAATCCCAGGGGTTTTGGGGAGGGGCTTGTGATGCCTCATAAGACCCAAACATTGTCACAGGGGGGAATGGGAAGATGCTGTGCAGTTTCCTCCCTCCATCCCTTCCCAGATATCAAAGGCAAGCCTAGGTTTTTTCACGTTTTTTGAAAGCCTGGCTTAGTGTTGTATATACCATAGCCCAAGAAACATAGACCCCCTCCCCTCAACTGGATGTTGCTTGTGACTATTACAAACCCCTCGTGCCTTATCCTGTAGTATTTCCAGAGCCAAGACGGGCTGCCAGTGGATCATTGCAGTGTCATTCAAGCAGCCCTGCTGCAAGCCATGGAATGAAACAATTCTGGCAGTAGTGCAGCAGTTGTGGCCAGTGCCATTTCTGGACCTGGGCAACAGCACTGACTGGTGGGATTGCATCATATGGGATGACAAGCAGTGGGTGCAGAACTTTTGCATACAGACCACTTCTCAGAAACTGTGCAGTGCTTCCCCCAGCCCTGAAGTGCAGCAACACTAAAATGAGACCTGCTCTGACAGTAGAGAAGCAAGTGGCGGTTGCGCTGTGGAAGCTTGCAATGCCAGACTGCTACTGGTTTGGGGAATCAATTCAGAGTTGGTAAAGCCACCGTGGGAGCAGTTGTGAGCCAAGTGTGCAGGACCATTAATTCCTGCTAAGAAGGGTAGTGACTCTGGGCACCGTGTAGGACATAGTACAAGATTTTGTCACAATGGGGTTCCCTAACTGCAGTGGGGTGATAGATGGCATGCATATCCCTATCTTGACACCAGGCCACCTTGCCAAAGAGTACATAAATGTTGAGGGATACTTTTCAATAATATTGTAAGTGCTGGTGGATCACATGGGGTGTTTCACTGTCATCAACATGGGATGATCAGGAAACGTGCATGACACATGCATCTTTAGAAAAACAGTTCTGTTCAGAAAGCTGCAATTGGGGACTTTCTTTCCTGGTTGTAAAATAACCATTGCTAGTGTTGAAATGCTAATAGTGATCTTGTGAGACCCAGACTGCTCCTTGATCCCATGGCTTGTGAAGTGATACACCAGCCACCTGGACGGTAGTAAGGATTGGTTCAACAATAGGCTGAGCAAGTGCAGAAGATGGAATGTGCTATTGGATGTTAAAGGGTCACTGGCACAGTTTGCTTATTAGGTTATCCCTCAGTGAAAGCAACATCCCCATTGTTATCGCTGCCTCTTGTGTGCTCCATAATATCTGTGAGGCAAAGGGAGAGAAGCTTCTGTAAGGGTGAGTTGTGGAGGCAAACAGGTTGGCAGTTAGTTTTGAGCAACCAGATACCAGGGAAATAAAAAGCCCTGTGAGGAGCTTTGCATCTCTGTGAGCCTGTAACAACCCATTTCAGTAATGAGACACAGTAATGTGTGCTGCTTAGCTGCACTGTGCGTCTGATACCATCCCCTCCATTACATCAATTTCTCTGTGCTGCTCCTCCCCTTCCCTCCCAACCCCATCTCCATGCTTGGAATAAATAAGAGTATTTCATTCTTGAAACATTGACGTTTATTGTGCAAACATAAAGAAACTGAAAGAACAGGGAGTAATTTAACTTTGGGCAAATGGTGTGATAAAATTTGGAGGGCAGAAAGCAGGTCAGCTTGTTTGTGAAAAGACAGAAAACTTGCCCATCAAAACATTTTGAATGCCTGCCTTTTGTTCTCCCTACCCTCCCCTGGTGTTGAGTGGAAGGGATAATGCACCGCCACCTCCTAGAGTGTTTGGGGAAGGGGGAGTGGGACTAGTTTGATGTTTGCAGGCCACTGTGCAGGGGCTGCAGCGGGCATCTATGCTCAAGCTGTTTTTCTTGAAGCGCAGCCAGACACCTCAACATGTCTGGTCCTTCATAAGCTGCAGCATCTCATCCTGCATGGCACACTTATGCACCTCAGATGCTCTCCTAATTTTCATGTCCAGTTTTTCAACCTGTGAAATCCTCTAGACTCTGAGTGCTGTATCAGCTGTCGCAGAGGCATTCATTAGCTCATTGAACATGTCATCATGTGGTCTCTTTGTCTGCCTTCTAATCTGCAAAAGCCTCTCCACCGGTGTGGAGGATGTGCTGTAGGCTGAGCTTTCCCCTGGAAGACATGCCAAAGTGCATGTCAACCATTGTGAGTGCATACCCTGGTCTAGTGCAAGATTGCTATTTAATAAAACACACACCCCTTATTACACTCAAGTACAAGCCAGAACATAATCAGAATCCCTAGCTAGTCAAATAAACGGTTTGCTATTCTAGCCATGGTGAGTATCGCTTAGTGGCATGGGCAATGTGCTACAACTTGCAAGGCACCTGCGTCAGGTGGACAATGCCCTCACCCCCGCTAGCAAAATGGCCATTGCTTTGAGACCAGGTACCATCATTATGCCTCCCAAATTGTGGTCTTTGGCCGAAGCGGCTCTCAGGGGAAGGGGTGTGTGTGCAGTTGTCATAAATAGATAGCTAAGGGTTAATGTTTCTTTTACCTGTAAAGGGTTAACAAAGGGAAC
>NC_133770.1:292776097-292844188 GCF_003597395.2 Chelonoidis abingdonii
AGGGAAGTGGAGTATTTCCCTTGCTGGTGAGACTCAGAGCTTTGAGTCTTGGGGTCCTCCAAAGAAGGTTTGGGGAGACCAGAGGGGGCCAAAACCCTGGAAATTTTGGATGGTGGCAGCGAGATAAAATCCAAGCTGGTAATTAAGCTTGGAGGTTCATGCTAAGCACCCAGATTTTGGACAAAGGCTTATTACAGCAGTCATGAGAGAACACTGGAAGCCCACCACCCCCTGCCCATAATGCTGCTGGTGGCAGTTGCCTTAGGCTTGCAGATGTCCTCATTGTTGCCTGAGGTGATCTGGGACTCAGACTCTGTGAGGCATCCATGCTGTGTTTGGTGTTAGTGGTTGGGTTACCAGTGAGAATCGCATGCAGTTCATTGTAGAAGTAGCATGTCTGTAGTGCAGAATCAGCACGGATGTTCGCCTCCCCTGTCTTCTGGTATGCCTGCCAAAGTTCTTTGATTTTTCGTGTGGCATTGCTGTGTGTCTCTGGGGCAGCCCTTTTCCCCCTATGCCCTAATGATCTTTTCATAAATGTCTACGTTTCTTTGGCTGAATCAGAGCTGTGCCAGTAGAGACTCTTCACCCCACAGACCACGAAGAGCCACCACCTCATATATTCCAGACTGGAGCATGTTTAAGTCACCATGATCAGTTGGGCTGGCAAACACTCCATGCTGATCAAACAGGATATGGGCATTCAAAAGTTCCCAGGACTTTAAGAGGGGAGGGGCTGTTTCCTGCATACCTAGCTGCTGTACAGCAGAGTTAAAAACCGCCTCCAGAGCAGTCGCTGTGGAGCATTGTGGGACACCACCTGGAGGCCAATTCAGTCAACTTACACAATGCTGCATCTACACTGCCTCTCTTTGATCCATGCCTCTCACAGGGGTGGAGTAATTAAGTCAATATTACAGGCGAGTTTGGAAAGGACCCTGTAGTGTAGACATAAGTTGGCTTCCATGAAACTAAGTTTGTATTGCAGATCAGCCTAAATAATACAGTGACATGTTTTATCTTTATTTTTCTGGTAACTATTTCTGACTTTTACGCCTTATTATTTATACTCACTTAAAATCTCTCTCTTTGCATTTAATAAACTTGATTTACTGTTTTATCTAATCCAATATGTTTAAATTGAAGTGGCTTGAGAATAATCTGGCATATTATTCCCTTAAGGGACTAAAGGATTTAATATATTTGTAATGTCCAGGAGATGGCTAGGCAGTACAGGACATATATTTCTGGGGGACAATCCAGAACTAGGGGTGTGTTGGTGTTACCCTGAGATTTTAGATGCCAATTACATTACCTACAAATTTGTCTGACAAAGGGTAAACAAGGTTGTAGTCCATCCTAGAGTAATTGCTAGGGTTTTCCCAGGGAGCTTGTCTCTGACCTGCAGAGGGCTCCCTAGAGCAAGCTAGTCTTGCTGACCCCTGAAAGGACACAAATACCACCCTCCTCTCAAGGCTTGACACACATAAGCAGCATTTCATCGAAAACAGAAATAATCGTTTATTAAAGGAGTTAAGTAGTTACAGAAAAGCAAGAAGAAAACAAGTCCATATGATAAGATATAATGGAGTTACAGTTTAAAATAAAATGGCACATCAAATAAAGCCACAGACTTAACGATGTAATCATTCACATAATACCAACAGGAACATTTAACATGTAATATTAACAATTATCATTGATCATTTAATACCTAATATTAACGGTTTACTTTACCATCCTGTGAGGGCTGATCAGGCTTGTCACAGGATAGGTTGGGGAGATCTCATTCAAACATAGGTATCCAGCTTTATTGACAGACACACCCATACATTCCTTAATAATAGATGGAGAATTACACACACTATTTTTCTTCACTACTTCTTGAACCCTCAAGGGCTGTCTGACCTGTCTCAGTGCTGGTCCTCTCAGATGGTACACAACACAGAAGCTGGTTTTGACAGGCAGCTGAGGTCATTGGCTTGGTTGCTACAGCAATCATCTCCAGGGCAACTTCAGGGTTTGCTTGCTGCTGCTGCTGCAGCCTGCTGCTCCTTGAGGCGTCTTGCAGGCAATGTCTTTCTGGAACCCCAAAGCAACCCCCTCCCAAAGCCTCACAAGACTCCACCCAAACCCAGCTAGTCTTGCTGCCTCTTGGAGGCATCGGCTCTTCAGAACCCCAAAGCAACCCTCATACAAAGCCTCACAAGACCACCCAAAGCTGCCTAGGAACCCTCGTCTTCCCAGGTAGGAGTCATGCAGTTTCTGTTCGTCTTGAACCACTAGGAGTTCAGCCTGCTGGCTGTTGCCTTTATATATATATATATATATACTTACTTTCCAGCCTACCCTACGCATCACTGATTGGTCACCTTTCAGTGGGGTGTCATTTTCTCAGTCTCTGACTGGTTGTTCTTTCAATGGGGGTGACATTCTCTTAGCCAAGCAGGTTTCTAATTCATGTGCACCCCCCCCCCCCCATACACCATCTTGAGTTTTACAAGTTCCTAGAAAGGTCTAGGTGATCCTCCCCTATAGCTGACATTTTGATCCACTATATTGGATTTTCTAAATTTAAACTTATTAATTTTTACTTATTTAAGCCTCAATTTTAAAACTAATTACTGTTTTGTGCACACTGAAGTGTCCTGATACTATCACCACTCTTTTACGCCTAATTAAAAGATATATAATTTGACAAATCTGAAACCCCTTCCGAAGTTTTTCTGCAAACCTCTGTTCAGAACATTAAAGGCATAAATCCCTCACTACATAGGGGTCAGCCTGCAGAATAACCAAAGCTAGTGAGAGCCATGGTGTAGCTGGCAGGTTACAATTACACACAGACATGCAGCTTGTGGTGTGCATGGTGGAAGGCTGTCTGTGATCATCCTAGTGGAGAGCTACTACAACAAGGCATTGTAAGGCACCCTCAGTTACAGGGAAAGGATTACAGCCCCTCCCACTAGTCTGGATTGTGCCCTAGTATGTCACATTCACTCAAGGTACATTTAGCTGCAATTGTGAATTTTCATATACCGATAGATAGTAAATCTATAGTCTCAGATGATATTGTTGAGTTATTGCTGGAAGATTTACTAAATCTTTATCCCCCTGTGAGACAGCCTATTCCCCCTTGGAATTCAAACAATGTTATCACAGCTTAGGTCTCCATTCTTCAAGCCTTTATCATGTTGTTCCCTATTTCAATGGTTAATTAAAACTGTGTTTATTATAGCAGTGTCAGCCAGGAGGGTTAGTAAACATCATGCCTTAATGGCTAACCAGCCTTTTGCAATTTTTAAGTAAGCTAAAGTGTTCTTTGTCCTCTCAAACTTTATACCAAAAGTAATTTCTAATTTCCATTTCACCCAATCCATTATGCAGTGTTTTTTTTCCTCAGACCACAGTCAAATAAGGCAGAGTCAAAATTATATCGTCTGTATGCTAAAAGAGTATTATCTTTCCATTTAAATAGAACCAAGGATTTTAGATCTTCATGCAATCTGTGTTCCATATGCAGATAATTGTAAAGGAAAGTCTAGTTCCACACAAATGTTATCTTGATGGGTCACACTATATAAAGTAGAAAGTTATAAAAAATGCGTCACAATCCCCCCTTACACGCCACAAGTATGATGGCCGCTTCTATAGTATGTTTAAAGCATGTTCCCCTAATTGAAATGTATAAAGCAGCCACATGGAGCACAATATTTATATATATGTTTACTAAGCTCCTAATGCAGGGGTAAGCAACCTGCGGCACGCGAGCTGATTTTCAGTGGCACTCACACTGCCCGGGCCCTGGCCATTGGTCCAGGGGGGCTCTGCATTTTAATTTAATTTTAAATGAAGCTTCTTAAATATTTTAAAAACCTTATTTACTTTACATACAACAATAGTTTAGTTCTATATTATAGACTTATAGAAAGAGACCTTCTAAAACGTTAAAGTGTATTACTGGCATGGCAAACCTAAATTAAGTGATATGAAGACCAGGCAACCAACTTCTGAAAAGGTTGCCAAGCACTCTCTATAGTCACACTCCCTGCCTTCCTTCCCTTTTTCTGTGGAGGCCCAACTAATAAATGGCTCTGGCATTAGTGTGGAGACTGGAGCACAATGTTGCTTCCTTTGTGACCCACCTTATACGTCAAATTTTGAGGGTGGGGGGGGGCATGTGAGTGTTTTAAAATAGAACTACTAGTAGAAGGCTGCATCGTTCAGCAGCAACCCCGCCCCGCCCCGCGCCGCCCCCCCAGTCAGTGCATATCCCAGGGTGTGAACATGCAGTGTCCATCCTGAAGAACTTGAGTTTAAAAAATAATAAACCTTCCATTCATTCGCTATTCAAAAGATTAAGCAACATTACTCAGTGCATGACGACTCAGCT
The DNA here is from genome assembly GCF_003597395.2 of Chelonoidis abingdonii. NCBI lineage: Eukaryota > Metazoa > Chordata > Testudines > Testudinidae > Chelonoidis > Chelonoidis abingdonii. The sequence continues at coordinate 292,780,491 of NC_133770.1, forward strand.
TTGCTCTTTACAGTAAATCAAGCTTCAGATCAGGGTCTATTATTAGTGTTTCAAACAACAACATGACAATACCAAGAAATTGTTCTTAAATCTGACCCTGAATGGACTTAGAAACAATTCAACCATTAAATGAACCACACAAGCCGAATATATTCTTAATAGCCTACTGTCGTTTCATTCCTAACCCTGATAATTAATATAGCCAACAGACTAGGACTAAAAACAGCAAAAGGGATAGTGTCTATTTTTCTGCGGCCCAGCCCTCCCTCAAAAACATCTTCATGAACGTCGACTACCCGCTTGCCTGTGACACACTGACGTGAAGAGTAATGACTAATGCCAATATTTTGCTTGTGAGCACAATGGGACTCCAGGTGTGATAGAGCCAGGAAGCAGCCAAAGCTAATAAAAAGTGTGGCTTTTCAGTGGATATCCATGCCCAAGTTGTGGCGCTCTTTGGCAGCACTAGCTCCCTTTCAAGAGATTCTGACCTCCTCCAGAGGAACAAGCACCCAGTTATAGAGGAACATAGTGGCAGCTTGGCTTTAGTGAACTATCTGTAGGGGGGTTGGGGTGGGAAGAAAGAGAGGAGGACAGACATGCTGCATGGATGTCTTAGACTCAACCAGGACTGGCAGGCCAGCTCTAACTTTTTTGCTAACCCAAGGCAAAAAAGGAAGAGTGCCACCCCGCCTCACCCCACCTGCAGTGTGCCTGCCACCAAAGCCCTGCCACCGAGCTTCATGCTGCCTGAAGCCTCACCCCTCAGAGCACTGTGCGTGCCAAGCCCGCCTCCCCCGGCACCTATGCCAAACGCCCCGTCCCCCGAGAAACGTGCCAAGCCTCGCCTTCGCCCAAAGCCCCCCCGAGCACCCGCGCTGCCCAAGCACCAACCCATCCGAAAGCCAGCACCCCCCCGCGTGAGCGCTGGGCTGTCAGAAGCAAAAAAAAACAACCCCTCCATCGCTGCCCTGAAGGACCAAAATAAACCCGGAGCATGCCCTGCCTCAAGGTGCCCGACCCCAAGACGTGCTTGGTCAGATGGTGCCTGAGCGGGCCCTGAGGAACTGGTATACTGTGTCCCACTGAATCCAATGGGCTCTTAAATTGAAAATACCCTCTCCTTTCAAGCTGCTCTATCCACCCCCACTAAGCTAACTTGGCAAATATTTCCGTTCAGTTTTTTTTTCCTTTGCCTCTATTTCTAGCTTTTCCTCCAGCTGTTTCCAACCCACCTATTCTTCCTTCTCATAAATGTCATCCTGGCCTGCACTTCACTTGCCTTCATCCTTCAAAAGAGGTCTCTCACCCCGCACCCCCTTTTTTCTTCATTTAAAAAAAGTCTCTCTCCTTTTTCTTTCTTACTCCTGTTTTGCTCCTCCCTTCCCTGGATTACCCACCTACCCACTTTCCCCAAAGTTTCTTTTCTGTGTGCTCCTTCCTGTTGTGACCCTACATGTCCAGAGCTCAGTACTTGCACCTATTCTCTCTGTCACTGGACAAGTACTAGGTGTCCATTAATTGTGATAAACCCCAGTCCCTGAGGTTTTACTAAAGTTTCAGGCAGGGTCCCCATCTGCCCGGTAATAAGAAAAGTTATCATCGGAAGGAGAAGGCAGGTGAAGAGATCTGCTCAGTGGGCATAAGAGAGATAGGAGCAAGCCAAACAGTTAGTGTTGAGGAGGAACAGCTAATGATCACACCAATATTGTAGCACAGGCAATGCGATTTTGGCATTCCTTTGGAGTGTGTTACCCCTGAACAGCTGACTTCGCCATACTGTACCTTGACTGACACTGGCTTTTTCAGTTCTTCTTTCTAAACAGGAGCCCTCCTCATTAGTGGCACAAGAATGGTCAGTGCTCATTTAAAATAGCAGCTAGTCAGTATTTGAATTTTATATTTTTATTATGCCTTATTTACTGCACCAACTATTCAAACTCTGACCATTATTCATCTCATGGGCTTTTCTATGGCATTTATAATATAAACCCTTATGAGATGTGGGCTGCTTACCCTTATTTTACAGATGGGAATTGAGGCACAGAGAGATGATGGTAAATGAAGGTAAAAATGTTGAGTTCCCAGTTTTAGATGTCTAGGACTTGATTTTTTAGAGTATTTAGCACTATATAGTGCTTTAAAGCACATCTCCCATTGAATGTGTCTAACTAGAAGCACCCAAAGTCAGGGAAGAAGAGCTAGAGGCCTGGCTGCATTGGGAACAGGAGCCAGGAGAAGAAAAGGCAACCTGCAACCTGCGCTGTCTTTCCTGACTCGTACAAATAGAGACAAGAGAGACTTTCACCCTGGAAAAAGAAGGGTCTTCAACTCGAAGATGCATGATGCTGGGTGGTGAAAGCCGTGAAGAAGCCACTAAGCCGATTACCCTTCTTGCAACCAGGAGGATTACCATAGGCACATGGAACGTGAGGAGGAGAAAAGGAGCAGCTAGCAAATCAGCACTGGGCTCCTGCCCCTGAGGGCAGCAGTGTAAGATTACCTCCATCTGGACATAGTCCTCAAAACTGCTTTCTTCTTCCTCCTGCTAGGAGGCAATATGGAGAGATTAGGGCTATGTATACACTACAGCTTATGTTGGTAAAAGTTATGTTGCTCAGGGGTTTGAATACCCCCTCTCCTCCCAAGCAACATATGTTACACCAGGGGTCAGCAACCTTTCAGAAGTGCTGCGCCAAGTCTTCATTTATTCACTCTAATTTAAGGTTTCGCGTGCCAGTAATACATTTTAACATTTTCAGAAGGTTTTTTTCTATAAGTCTATAATATAGAACTAAACTATTGTTGTATGTAAAGTAAATAAGGGTTTTTAAATGTTTAAGAAGATTCATTTAAAATTAAATTAAAATGCAGAGCCCCCTGGACCACTGGCCAGGACCCGGGCAGTGTGAGTGCCACTGAAAATCAGCTCACATGCCACCTTCGGTACATGTGCCATAGGTTGCCTACAGCACTATGTCAGTGGGAGAGGTGCTACTGCTGCTTGCAGCAGCTGGTGTAATGAAATCAATGGGAGAGCGCTCTCCTGTCAGCTTAGAGCGTTTGCACTAGCAGCTGAGCCGCTGTAAGCATTGTAGTGTAGCCATAGCCTGTGCTGTACAGAAATAGCCTACAGCTCAGATCTGCTCCTGCATCTGCGTGGCGAGGGCACCTGGTGATTATGGATACAGGACCAGAAGAATGGAGAGTGGGCTGCAGCCGGCATAGTTTTGTTAGGACTCGTTTCCCCCTCCCCAGCTTCTTTTCTATGATACTGTACATGAAGACAAGTCTATAATTCAATAAAGCTGACATTTCTGTTGGAAGCACCAGGTGTTTCTTTGGCATGACAAAGTCTGTCTGTATCAAGCGCAGGAGGTGGAGTGGTCCATAGAAATTCCTGTGTCCTGCTTGGACACCAGGTGCCTGATAGACAAGGTGCAGGAACAGTACCAGTGGCAATCATGCAACAAGAAGTATTTAATAACTAAAACATAGTTCAGAGAGGCCATCCTATGTTGAACCTGTACTTTCTGGTCAGTAAGGTTTTACTGGATTTTGAATTACTGGTTTGCATGTAACTACTAACTTGTGAGTACAGCATGGAATGCAGGAGGGACAACACCACAACGAGGAGCTCTATTTACGAGATCTATAAGGAGATCTATTTGGCTTAACCAAGAGAAGGTTAAGGAATGACTTGATCACAGTTTGTAAGTACCTACCTGGGGAACAAATAATGGGCTCTGCAGTCTAGCAGAGAAAGGTATAACAATTACATGGCTGGAAGTTGAAGCTAGACAGATTCAGACTAGAAATAAGGTTTACATTTTTAAAAGTGAGGGTAATTAACCATTGGAACAGTTTACCAAAGGGGTGGTAGATTCTCTATCACAGGCAATTTTTTAAATCAAGACTGGATTTTTTTTTTTTTTTTTTAAAGATCTGCTTTTGGCATTATTTTGGGGACGTTCTATGGTCTGTGCTATACAGACTAGATGATCATAATGGTTCATCTATACTTTAAAGATGTTCTTCCTGGTACTCTGTCTCCAACATTCTGTGGTAAACACCTACCACTGCAGCTTTTATTTGCTTCATTTTTTCTTGGAGGATTGTGGATACTGTATTTTCAAAGTTATGGACAATGTAAGATTTCATACAGAGCAGAGTGTCTTGAGTGCTACCCTTGGTCATTGCAACCCCAGTAAGCCTCCTCCTTCTTATAAAAATGTATTTAAATAAAAACTCGTAAGAAACTAAAATAAAAATTAAAGCATACTTATCATCTTGAATTTCGGAGAAAGAGTGCAAATCAGTACAGTGGTGCAGAGCTGGGAAAAAATGCACAGGAACCCCAAGTGAAATAGCAATAGAACTAAGAAGCTGAAAGATGGATTTTTTTTTTTTTTTTATTACATAGCACACATTCTCTCTCTCTCTCCTCCCCCAAATTACACCACAGTTAAACTTGGTTTGTGGTTTAGGAACATAGGAATTGATACATCATAAGAGGCCAATGAACTCTTTATCTCAGTGTCTTGTTTGACTGTTAATGATATAAATTCTTTTAGAGAGAGGTGGCTTACTGGTAAAAGCACAGGACTGGGCTGTTAATTATTCTGGGTTCTATTCTGAACTCCAACAATGAGAATAATACAGTACCTGTCCCACAAGGTAACATGGTTTAATTAACTGGTATTTGTAAAGCACTGTGATTCCTTGATTGGATTTAATGAGAAAGTATATTTTTGTAAGAAGGCAATTATAAGAAGGGCCATACTGGGTCAGACTGACAGTCCAGCTGGCTCAGTATCCTGTCGTAAGACAGTGGCCAATACTAGGTGCTTCAGAGGGAATGAACCAAACCGGTGATCATCAAGTGATCCATCCCGTCGCCCATTCCCAGTTTATGGCAAAGAGGCTAGGGACACCATCTCTACCTATCCTGGCTACTAGTCATTGATGGACCTATCCTCCATGAATTTATCTAGTTCTTTTTTGAAGTGTTATAGTCTTGACCTCTGTAACATCATCTGGCAAAGAGTTCCATAGATTGACTGTGCATTGTGCGAAGAAATACTTCCTTTTGTTTTAAACCTCTTGCCTATTAATTTCATTGGGTGACCTCTAGTTCTCGTGTTATGAGGAGTAAATAACACTTTCATATTTAACTTTCTCCACACCAGTCATGATTTTATAGCCCTCTATCATATCCCCACTTACTCATCTCTTTTCCAAGCCGAAAAGTCCCAGTCTTATTTCTCTCTCAACCTGAAACTCAAAACCTGAACCTCCTATTATGCCTAATAAAGTGCAACAAATGTGTTTGTATTAAGTAAGACTCTAAATAGACAATTGTAAAGATGAGGAATTTTATTTGTTTTTTTTTTTTGCTGACATACTATGAGGCAAAACAAAATTGACACCATACAAAATACCTTTATAAAATATCATTCACATCATATTTTGTCAAGATTTACAGCATTTTGAGCTTGTTACAAGTCTTATGGAGGTGAAAAACACTATGCTAAGTCTTTAGTATTAGTTTATATCTACACAGTAAGAAACCAAAACAGAAAATAATGGTTAGTTTTTCATGAGTTTATTGCAAAAGTAGTGCAAACTATTTTACCTAGCAAGCTACAAAACAAACTTGAGAAAGGACCCACCTAAGCTTAAAACACGACAATAAATGCTCAATTTCACAGCATTAGAAGCTTCCTTCAACAGTTTCTTTTCTCAACAAAGATAGTTCCCATCTGTGCACATTTTATATTTTAATGTACTTGGAAAAAGAACTAGAAAACTCATTAATCTGAATAATTAGACACAGCCTACAAATTTAAGTCAGGCTACATTTTGCTTTTAGTCACATGGGTGCAATTCCCTCTGAGATTTGCATGTGTGTGACAGAGTACAATTTGGCCCAGCCTTATTAATTAGACAATACTGTTTATTCATTGGCCTGTATTTAAAGACCAAAAGGGCAGTTTTTTTCCCCACTTAACAAGCTGGCCATCTTCTCATTCATTTTGAGAAAAGAGTCAAGAAAGCAGCATGAGCAAAAAATTAAAATTAAAAAAGGATTAAGAACATGTATTGTCTGTTTTAGAAATGTAGTATCTTTTCCCAGAAATCTACTATGTAAAGCCTATTTCCCCACACCCTCTATTGTAGAATGCAGGGCAAACCTTACATCAACTACTGCATTAGAAACAAGAAAGGATACGACATCCTACAAAATGAATACAGACCAATTTTCTAAACTCTATTGGGGTCCCAAAAAGCAAAACAGGTAGCTAGTAAAAATATATAAAACAAATAATAAAAGCCAACAAAATACTACATGAAAAAACTTAAAGGAACAAAATGCAGCATATTCAGGCTTTTTTTTTTCTCTCTCTCTCTTGAGGTACCTATATAAATTTTACCTTCTGCCCAAAGTACTACTGTTTTGTTAAAAAACTGAAGTCTTTATCATGAGCCAATTACAGGGCATACATTATTACTGAGAAAGTGCAACAATGCTGATAATTTATATGCAGCATATTAAAGGATGATTACGCTTTATAAAATATAGCTTAAGTATAGACCTGACGGAGCAATTTTATAAAAAACATTTAACAGAGGCATTTCCCGTTGTTTGAGTCTCTCTGCAGCAAAAAGCCTTAGGGAACAGTTATAAAGTCTTAAAGTCCTGCCACTAAGGAATGTTGGTACTCTTACAACTTCCACAAAGAACTTTTTTTCAATATTAAAACTAAATACAATTTACAGGAAAGATTCCCACTCTGTATTGGTTACTGGTATTAAAGTTTAATTCTTCAAACTTCAAAAATGATAGTATATCACAAATTAAAATGTCTCCAAAAAGGATTTTTCTTAAGTAAAAAAGGTTTAAGTAGTAGAAAAATGTGTACGTAATTGTAAACTGTTAGATACAAAAATGTGCGGAAAACTCACTTTGACATTTTATTCCCTTACCTATCATATACATACACACATCCCCTTTCATTTTCTATATACATATATACACACACAATCTTGTGCACAGTATGTACATACATATATAGATGGAGATGGATGCATAGAAGAGTTTAGGATGTATGTATTTTGAAAAACATCAAGTTATTGGATTTTAATTTCTGTTCACAGTACAAGAATTCTGCTGTGACACTACATTTTATGATTTGATACACTGAAAAATATATTTTCACTTTTAAAAAACTCTTTCCCCACTTTTTTTTTTTTTTAAATTTGCTGTTAAAATTATTTAATTTGCTATTTTTAGTTAGGAGTCTGACATTTGATTATTATGCATTGGGATTCAACACAAAAAGGCACAAAGAATAAAACTCAAATATTTGTTCTCAACAATAAACCACAAAGATTTGGTTTGCAGAGTACTGCCTCTTAAGAGGTCCGTCATCAGTTAATGTTTGTTCACTTTTGCCAATCTCATTGACAATTTGAGTAAATAGCACCCAACTGTTTAAATGAGGTAGATCCGAATTGTAAAGAAAGCTGGGTCCCCAACACTTTTTTTTTTGCCTCTAATTAAAAATGTTGTAAGCATTAAATGTCAGTCATAAGAAGTGAAAAAATGATGGCATGCTCTGAAGAAAGCACAGAACTTGAGAGCAGGTTTATAAACAGATTTAAATATTGAATAATAATCCTCTTTCCAACATAAATAAATTTCAAATTGGGAAAAAAGATTATGGTCATACAAATCTTAGAAACAAAAAAGCCAAGATTTTAGGACGCTGGCTTTCTGTATACTGCCAAAGAAATGCACAATAGCCCCATTTCTGTAGAGCAACAGTGACAGCCAGTGACTAGAAAGGTCAGTCACGGTATATATCAATCACTACAAGATTCCCTTTATCTCTTAGGTGAGAAACCTTTTTTCTTTTTACCATCTCAACTTTACAGAACAACCTATCCCGTTCAATTAATGTTTTTGCATACTCTGACAATCAACAACTTTAACAACTTAAGGCTTAAAGTGGCATCACCACATAGCATCATGCAAGCATTTAATTAAGTATTCGATACATACAATGTATTTAAACTAAAACAAAATCTACACGAAGCCTCAATTTATATATGAATGTGTAGAGTGAAGTTTACATCAATGGAGTAAATGGAAGTTATACAATGCATCTAATGTGTATAAATATGTTTTCACAAGAAGTGCCAATTTTAACAAGACAGCACCAGATGGTTTATCTATATTGCAAGCACAAGACTTCTTCACACAGATGCAATACACAGGTATAAACTTGTTAATATACATTTAGTACCGCTTGAAACGAGGCCCTTAACTGCTCAACTTCTTAAAAAAAATAGTAAACTTTAAATGGTCATAAAAACATTTTGATTCAAAATGTCATTTTTTATAATCAAGAAATAAAAAGAGAGGATGTACAATCAAACTTATGAATTAACAATTTTTGGTTCTTTTTCAGATATTTTACAAAAATAAGAAAAAAATGGTTTAAAATTAAAGGTTAAAACCCTCAGTAGGTGTCAGTTAAATCTGAAGTGTACCAAAGGCAGGAAATATCTGGATTTAAACAATACATTCTCTTTTCCATCCCACCTCCCCCATGATCAGTTAACCACTTTGTTGCACAGAAATTTGCAACTGGTCTGAGTTTGTGAACTTGACTTACCGTAAATTCTAAAGGCCTATTCTGCTGGTGTCAACTGATGAAACTCCATTGAAGTCAATAGAGCTGTGTCTATTTGCCCGAGCAGAGAAATTGTTCCTAAATCTCTTATATGGAAGCACCCCTCCACCCCCCTCCTGTTTTTTTTTTTGTTTGTTTGTTAAAAGAAGTATATTTGCATCAGAATAAGATAGCAATTTGTCCAAAGAAATGGAAATATTTTTCAGGACACAACATGGGAGAAAGCTGCCAGCTATAGTGCTCTATTATAATTAGTTTACATTTTTACAATAAAGGCGCTGATTTAGTAAAGGAAAAATATTTATTACAGATCCTTTTTAAAATGAGTTAAATATTTTCCTGCCTATATAAGTGTACACTATCTTCCCTATAACAACTAGTTTAAACATGAAACCAGTAACTAAAAAAGCAAAAATGATCAAACATACACAAACTATTTGAAGTTGTCCAAGTTCTATCACATAAAATGAAATGCAGAAGTTGGGCTAATTTAATTGAATCTGATTTTAACAGAGACATTCCTAGGGTTAAACATTCCTGACAAGACAATATATGTTAGTTGGATCTACCAAAAGACTTAAATTAGTCAAGTGGTTAGCAACACGTTATTTTACTTTATTGCAAATAAAAACAAAATAAAATTACCCCCTATATGCCAGAAGGGCAAACTAAGTGCCCAATCTTTCGATGTACATGAGTTGTCCTAAATAGTCTAATGATTGCTTGAATGTAAATATGGGGTCACAGAAAGGAGCCAATGTTTGCTAAAGCACAAAACAACAACAGCAACAAAAAACCAAAATATGAAGGGCTTGACCCTGAAGTAAATGTGAATATTGTTATCGACTTCAATGGGAGCTGGACACAAGTTTTAAAATTATCTTTATTACATGGTATGTTCTCGCACTATGGGCATCATCCTGCTCTTTTTGCATACCCCAAAACTTCCACTAAGTAAATGGGAGTTTTGGGTACACAAGAAGTGTAGGAACAGGCCCTCTGTAGTTAGACCTACTCACAAGTTATTAAACCACTATAAGCCACAATAAATGGAGGACAAAGACATGGCAGCCTTAAAAAAATAATTAAAAAAAAAAAAAAGCCCCAATGATATTCAGACATGACAAGCATTATTGGGCAATTTTACACACAGCTGCAAGCTTCAGGGACAGTGTGGGTGTCAGGTCAAAGTACTGTATAATATTTCAACTTTAACTTGGTTCATTCTGTGCCTACCAACTTTTCCTCTGTCAAACTCCCAAAATTGAAGAAAAACGAATTCCAAGTAAACATTACATATACTTTTTGACAGGCAGCATAGCCTAATGGAACAGATATGGGCCTGGGAACCAGGAACTCCTAAATTCCTTATCTTGCTCTATGCCTCAAATCCTTCTCTGTGTACCTGGCTGGGCTTTTGGGATGTTTAAGTAGTTAAAGCTTCAAAGCTCACAGAAAACATAAAATGTTAGGTGAGTATATATTAAAAACAAACGTGATGCCCTGATCATCATGTTGATCATATGTGCAACTTACACTGATGACTTGGCCCCAAGTGTTTCAGAAGGGTTTTAAAGGAAAGGAACAAGTTGAACCCTAGCACAACACAAAGTGCATGCAAGGAATGGTGAAAACTATGGTAAGGAAAATCAAGTGTTTTTAAATAAATAGACTTTCTTTTAAAAAGTAAGCGTACAAAGAATGCCACTTTAATATGTCTAATTTAATTAGGCAAAACAAAAAAAATTAAATACAGGAGTACTTGTGGCACCTTAGAGACTAACAAATTTATTTGAGCATAAGCTTTCGTGGGCTGTAGCTTATGCTCAAGTAAACGTGTTAGTTAGTTTCTAAGGTGCCACAAGTACTCCTGTTCTTTTTGCGGATACAGATTAACACGGCTGCTACTCTGAAACTATTCATTTTAAGGTCCATCTATAAATATAACAAGTGATCCAATTAAAGAGTAATCCCTCTTTTGAAGATATTAAGATGTATACTGGTAACAGATATTAACAAAAGCCTGCATCTGGTGTTATGGATCTGTTTTTGGGGGGCAGGTAGGATTCTTGTATCTATACAAAACTTCAAGTCCAGCTCTCCCCAAATCCCTATATTTAAGCCAGTGCCTATGCCAATGACTTTGCAATAGCAACCATCCCAAGCCAATCAGAATTAGTCTTTGGCAGTCTGCGAGGAAGCCAGATGAATGACAGAATTTTATCCTTGTGGAGTTGCCTGCCAAGCCTCCCCTCCTGTGGGACGTGCCTTATGAAATTCATAGGGTTGATAACTCAGGGATCTGTGCCAGCAGGAGCAGTTTGAATGTTTGATTTTTGCTTCCAGACTGATGTATTGCCCACCTACCCCAAGAGCTGTGTTGCTTTTGGGTTGGCACCTTGTATCTGGTTAATAGAAGACACAAAGAGAACCTACAGGGAGCAACACTAACTCTCCTTTGAATAAATGCAGGATAAGCAGTGCTCTGGAGAACAGTCTCCACAGCCAGTCCCTACACCTATCGTCCTTGGAGAATGGGGCAGAAAAAGCGTAGAGGTTGCGTTTTCTCTCTCATACACATCCGTCTGTAAAAGGCTCCCTCTTTCCAGATTTCCAGGTGATGATCTGAGCCTGGGTTTGGGAACGACAGCCAATTATCGAAAAGGTAACAAATAATGTTATTATTGTGTTATGAAGATAGGCTCACGGTGTGTTACGCTTAATAAATCTGCACTGTGGAACACTCAGTGGCACTTCTAGAACCAGTATGGCATAAAGATTACACAAGAATCCATAACACCAGATGTACTGAAATGTCTTCTGAAAAGTAGCTATTGTACATGGGGCCAAATCCTATGTTCCACTCTCACTGGGCATTTTGCCTGAGTAAGGGCAGAGTAAAAACTCAGCAGTCTCAAGGATTCTGCAGTCAGTCAATATACTAGAATATTTTTAATTTTTAGACCGATTTATTAATTATTGGAACACCAATGAGTCTAGCTCTCCCTTTCATACGCACAACTTATATACTAGTGTCCATGGGTGCCATGGCCAAGCATTTCTGTGAGAAGAAACAGCAAAAAATATATTGATTACTTCTTACTTGCCAACTTCTATAGCTTAAAGAGCCAAATTATTTTTAAGTAACATTAAATTTAGAAAATTGCTATAATACTGGGCTAATGTACTGTGTATAAGTTGATAAAATTTCTGACAACAAAGTGGTTAAATACAAAATAAGGAAGCTTGTCTGGATTCATTGTAAACAAAATATGATGTATTAACACAGTTTTCTACAGTTCAGGTTCAGATCATTCAAAGCACCTTTTGTGTATGTGCACTTATTTTAAGATCTGAGGTGTGGCCAAGGCTTTGCACGTTATTGAGAGAACATATTCACAATACAAAACATATTCAAGACATTTTCTATGTTTAAAATTTATATCCTTATCACTTGGAATATAGTATCTTCATGGTTACAATCTCAAAATTATCTAAAAGGTATTTTAAAAAAATATTCTAATACTTATTTTTTGTCTCAGCTTCAAAATATGTTTCAAGCACCTTCAATGTCACCTTCAATTAAAACATGATATATTTTTCAGCAAAGTATAGCACTAACGCATAAAGACAATTTTTGCTTGGAAACAGCAGTGTGAAAACACAACTACTACAAGAGCTGACTATTTTAAGGTTGTATCTCTATTAACAAAAAGTAAACATGAATGAAAATGAACATGTCAGACTTGTGAAATCAGTTGCCTCACTATTTCCAAAACTTTGACAGACAGCATTCCATTAACACCATCCTAACTTACCCCACATAAAAATAATAAGTGGCAAGCAGATATTGAGAATCACAGTATGGCACAGAAGTTCTCAAGCCAGAAGCAAACAATTCAGCTCATTTGGGAATATTTTGGCTGTTTACAACAAACGATAGTTGCATTTCAAAAGCAAATATTAATCTGTGGAAGAATATAGGAGGTAGCTTTTAACTGCACCTGGCTGCGAACTAAAGAATGATAGGAAATCACCTTTTGTAGTGATTTGGCCAAGCCATTACATTTACATTAACACTCCAGACAAAGAAACATGGGGGAAAAACAGCCGAAGAACTTAAAATGTTATATCATGGATTACACTTTACACCATTAAACACAAACTTTTGGATTAAAAATGACTCACTTTGAGACTTTTCAAGGTGCTATATACTACAGTCATTAAGCCTTTGAGCTGAGAGGAGAGATTTAACAATGTACTGTGTATAAAACAACAGTAGCAGTGCTGTAGTTTTGATCTCTCCAGCCTCTAAGAATTAAAGAAGCAAAAAATCAATTAATGCAAATCACTAGACTGGTGGCTTTCTAATGTGGGTGACCAAGAAGGCAACTTGGTAGCCCTGTCTCTTAAGTCACAGTTCTAAAAAAATAGTATAGGGAACAATTCTGCACCAGCAGAGGAATAGCCTAGATGCTACATTAGGCTTTTCCATCTCTAATTCTATGATTCTAGTAACACTGCATCACAGACTAATTCTTTAGAATCTGATGCCAGAATCAAGTGCTGGAAGGAGCTAGGGAAAAAAATGCGTTACAGAGCTATGGTTATTAGCACAGATATTAGTGCTATTAATTATCTACCAGTGATATTACAGATAGGCAAACTGAATTCTGGTAACTTCAAAATGTTTTTATATTTTATGCAGTGTGGTGGGGAAAAACATGGGTAGAAGGGAGACGGTTAGGGAAGAATCGTTATGTAAATAAAGACAAAAAAAACTGACTCTTTCCATATGACAGAAAGCAAATGAGAACCTGTACCCTTTTATGATGTATCACATGCAAAATGAGAAGGTGTAATAAAATTGAAGAAACATATACAGCTCATATCTTAATACTGTAAAATGAGAAGTATCTCTAAAAATGCAAGTACAACAATGAATGGTATTCAGAACATTTCAAATGTTTTGTTCTTCATAATACTATTTACAGTATTTTCAATCAGCTACAGCAGATGCAAAAGAGTCCGTTACAGTAAAAGGGAAGTTTTCAAAAAATCAGTGCAATTATTTTCTGTTTAAATTGAAATTTTCCTTAGAAAAGATTGTAGGTATGCATTTAGAAGCAAGTTACTAAATAGAATATAAAAATCAAAAATATACTGTCCTGTGTTAGAAACTGAAAAAGTCAGACTGGAGCTAACAGCCACAGTGTTGATTAAACCAAAGGAGATGTTACTTTTGGAGAAATTTTCAAAATAGAAAGAACAATGAAAAAGACTATTTATAATCTAATTACAACTGGCATTGAGTGTGAAAACCTAGAGAGAGAACCTATTTACATTCCTTTTCTCATGTGTAAGAAATCTCTTACATTATAAAAAGTCTTATGGCTTGTCTATACCACCAGAAGTTTTCTCTGGATTATGTCAAAAAGACCAACATTTCCATCTACATCTCCCAGTAAAGGTCCCAATCCTGCATTTATAATTTGTGCATAACTGATAGATTTTAGTGTGAGTTTTGCATGAGTACAAGGTGCAGGACTGGCCAATTCTAGTCTTAAAATGTCAGCATTTTTAATCAGAAAGAAAGCAATTTATTAAACATGCACTGTAACCTACAGCATCTAACTGAAATTTTCAAGAAAAAAGGCAGATTCTAATGAATGGCCTCTTCTTGCTCTCAGTCTCACTGTAGTCAACAAGATGTTTGCTAGTGACCTACTGCGAGAAGATTCGGGTTTCCAATAATGTGTGGTGCACATCACTATTTAACTTGAGGAATTTACTGCTGCAATCCATAAATGCAAAAGAAAATTTGAGTTATCCAGCGAAGTGCAATGCACTTGTGATTACAATTTGATCCTGAGTGCACATACAAACCAGACAAAATTTGGATAAAATTTTCAAAAAAGCCTGAGTGATGTTAGAGCTTAAGTTACATTTTCAGAAATGATGTAGGCACTTTGGAGCCTAACTGACTAGGGCCCAGATGTTTAAAGATATTTAGATGTTGCTGTGCTCAGTGTCACAATGCCTAAATACCTTTAAAAATATGGGCTTCAGTGCCATTTTCAAAAGTGATTTAAACCTTTTTGAAAATTTTACCCTTCATCCTAATAATAAAAAGTGATTTACTAATAAATGTATCATTTTTATCAAGCCTTGTTTGGCTCGGACTTTTCCTTTAAATCTATACAAGGGCCATAAGATTTACTGCAATAACTTAATCAAATGTAAACACTGAACATATGTTAGACAAATTTTGGGTTAAATAATTGTGAAAGATATGTTTGAGAGTAAAAGGAGGGAAATGGAGTCAAGAAACGCCCTCCCCCATTTATACAGTGGGAATTTCTTTCATCATAATTACCTGTAAAATTTGCAAGTGGGCTAAAGCAGATTATCACACAACACCTCCTTGTGACTTAGGCAATTGACAAAAGCCACCTGAAGGTTTTTCTCGTGACAGGTCTAGAAATATGCAAGTAGATATGAAAAGGTTTTGGAAAACAGATTACCAACTATTCCAGTGATCTATGCAATAATTAATAAAACATTTAATTACTGGTGTTAAAGTATTTTAGTCTGAATCAAGTCAAAACTATGCATACTAAGACAAACTGACAAATATGAACCTACACATAGGCTAGGGCAAAGTAGGATGGGAAGGGAAGGTGCAAGGACTGCATAGGGCTACCTCAAACAGTTAACCCAAAGAAGGCAGAGGGGAGAACACAGAAGTGTAACTCCATCCCCTACCAACAACTGCTAGCAGAGAACAACCTCTTAAAGGGTGACTCAACAGGTTCCCCAGGTGCTCCAGAAGGCTTTGTGACTGAGCAATTCCAGTGGTTCAGCACTGAGGGGGAGGGATAGCTCAGTGGTTTGAGCATTGGCCTCCTAAACCCAGGGTGGTGAGTTCAATTTTTGAGGGGCCCATTTAGGGACCTGGGGTTTAAAAAAAAAAAAAAAAAAGTCTGGGGATTGGTCCTCCTTTGAGCAGGGGCTTGGACTAGATGACCACCTGAGGCCCCTTCTAACCCTGATACCCTATAATTTCTAACCTTCCATCAGCCCCAAACACCAGGGAGTACCTAAAAAGGCACCATAAAGCCCAATACAATAGTAGTTTGTACCTAGCTTGTTTTTCAAAAAGGCTTCCATTGAATATGTTATCTTTGCTGGTTTTGTTTTGCACCTTTGAATAGCAGCATTTCTATTAGCTTCTGTAGTCTCTCTCTGTTTCAGTAGTGTTAATATTAGGTACAAATAAGGCAGGAAATTCAAAGTAATTGCTGACACTTAACTCATAATTGTTTATCCCTTCATTTTCCAACACATACCCCCCCAGCCTCTCGCTTTCCCACAATGTAAGGCTTCACGTACCTATTTCTAACATGTCCATCACTTGTTATCAGCCTTTTTCATACGAATCATTTTATATAAATATAATGGTAATAAACCATCTGAGATTGACAGCTGTAGAGCTTGGATCTTGTTTTTCCACAAAACACTACATTGTGGAATGCACAATTATTCCACACTGTTCAATCCTGACCTGATTTTGCTAACAAGAAGGCCAATTTGTACCAATTGTTAGACCAAGATACAAAATACCATTGCCACAATTGGTGCAAATGTAGCTCAGAGCAGAACCACTGTAACAGAAGAGGGTCTGTTTCATGGTTCTCTAGCAACTGGAGTTAGACATCTTTTTGCATAGGCCAACGAACTGCAGATAGTAAGTACTTTTGGTTACTGCCGACCTGAGTTGAGTTTGAACTAGTGACATAATGGTTAAAACTATCAGCCTTACCTATGAATTCAATAGCATCTGTGGGCATGTGTCACAATCCTAAGCTTCGTATACACAATAATTTGTAAATACTTTTCCTTAGTTCTTAGAGAGAATATTTTGTGGGTAAATTTATACACGTTTACCAGAGATACTGATGTCCTTGCAGTCTGGAGTAAACTGAAAAGGATAAAGGTGTATTGTTTATTTGATTGGAGCTGTTTTGGTCTATGCATGTTGTTTATATTAATCTTTATAAAAAGCAGTTATTATGCACACAGAGTGCCTACTTTTCAAAGTGCATTGCCCACTAAAAAACCTTTTCCTAAAAATATTTAAATCAATTAAATTATATGATGGACTAATTCACTGTATATTTCATTAGGAAAAAATCAAAGCCATTTTTAAAATTAGAGCAATCTAGCTAATATATGTATCTACAAACTGTAAACTCCCCAGTCCCACCATACTGACAATCATTCCTCAGGGGTTTGCATACTTCATTACATTTTAGGGATCTGCACACAATTCCCATTCATGCTAATAGGACACTGCAACAACAGACACTTAGGTGGAGTGTCTGCAGAGCCCCCACTGCAATCCTCTGCACCCAGGTCTTTTGGGTATCTGGGCTGCATGTTAGGATCTTTGGAGTGGGGGCTTCTGGTTCTGTCCACAGAGCCAGTAGACCAGAACTCCCACATTGGAGAAGCACTGGTATTCTAGCCCATAGACTAGAACAGAAGCCACAAGAGGCGGCACCATAGCCCTTTGATCTACCCTTGAATTCAGGATGTGAGATTGAGGTGGATCCTTCCTGTATGTGGTTACCCACATAAAGTAATTTACTCCAGGTTTGTGCAGTAGGGAAAGAGGAGAATAAGATGGTAAGTATCATCCTGAGCACCTAATCATAAGGAATAGCAAGAACCACCAGTGGAATTTTAAAAATGGCTGACTATTGTAACTTCTTAAAGAATAACTCATACAATTGTCTGATAATGTGCCAAAATTAAAGCTTGGAATGAATTTCTACACTGCTCAAAATACTATAGAGAAAAGTGCAACAAACCCATCATAGAAAAACTACTGCAAATCAGTTAAATTTCTTTTAGTGGAGGCTTTTATAACCTGCTTAGTAATTACAAAGAGCTGAATTCTATTTTCAGTTACCAGTGTAATCAGGAATACCAGTATTTACACAACTATAACTGAGAACAGATTCTGGCTCACTGATTTCAACAGCAAGACAGGAATAATAAACTAGTATGATGTACATATGACTGACTCATCCATTAACAGAATTTACTTTGTTGCTTCAGCCAAACAACACGAGCAACAGCATGCTGTGCTATAAGGTGCAGACCTGAACTTGTGCACAAAATTATGCACCTAAACCTTTTAGGCAGCAAAGTTGGGCATTTTCTGGCTTACTCAACAGCAAACAGTTCTAGTATATACAAAATATGGCACTGACACTAATTCTCGATGAGGCTGTTTGCCCACCTTGATGCTAGAGGTAAATGTGTTTGCTAGGGGAAGGGAAAGAGAGAGTTGAATGAAACAGAGCAAGAGAATGCAACTTAAAAAAAATCTACATGCTTAATATGTACTTGATTTAGCATATGAGAACATTAAACAAAATCAAGTCAGCATAAACAACTTTCGGGTTTTTTCCCCCCCATCCTCTTCTAAAATTGTTTATGGTGTCACAATTAGTGCAATGGTTTATACATGTATTATGATGTATATGAACCCAGTGTGCAAACTAACAGAAGCATATATGTCTAATAATTATCAGTTTTAATTAATACTTCTCCTAAGGGAATGGCAAAAATCTCACTCATACTATTGACCTTATGTATAACAAAGAGTTTCACTTTCTTCCACAAGTAAACTTCAACGGTTTCCTAAGAGTTATTTTTACTGCATAGATTCTATTAAGTTTGGCTAGCTAAACTATATAGAGTGAACCATTCTCCTCAATTTGAACTGCTGTTTCACCAATAATCAAAAAATAAATAAAGAAGAATTGTTTTGTGCTTGAATGGATGGAGAATGTTGGTCTCACGGTGTGTCTCTCTCTGAATGCACAGGTGAAACCTGCCATGTTGTGTGCATGCTGAAAAAGTCTTTCCAGAAATTACAAGCTATACAATATACACTGTATGTATCTCTGACCTCTGTCATGTCAAAAAGTCAATTGCATATTCCTGTATTTGAATAATAATATCTCCATGATAAGGTTTTAATGTCTAAAATCCAAAGCTTTCTTGATATGTTAACAGAAATATGATGAGCACGCCTTAGTAAATAAAATAAATAATAGCACCTAGTCTATCACATTAATACTGTGAAACATATAAAATTTACAAAAATTCAAACATAACAGTGAAGGATTGTACTGTGTTTATCACCACAGACCCGTATTCTTTAGAAACTTTGGAAAGTAAGTGTCACAGTCCTATAGGACAAATTCTGTAATTAGCCGTCAGTATGATTTAAAAAAAAAAAAAAAAAAGTTTAAAAAAATTTAAATGGCACTTTTTTTTTTGCCAATCTCACTGGACCTATTAAAGGTTCAGATACAAGTTCATTTTTTTCTGAAATTACTTCATAAGTCTATGAAAAACATCTTTAAATGCAGCACAATAAAAGACATTCAAGAACAAATTTCAGAAATACATTTGTTCTTAGACATCCAGAATGATCCTGTAAGACAGTGGAGGACCAGAATTATTATCTTTTTGCACTTTGAAAATAAAATTTTTGTAAATGCATCCAGAATGATCAAGGCTTCATAAAAACCCAAGTAGTGCTTTTCCTTTTCTTTCTTTGTTTTAAAAGCAAGCTCACAGCATCTGAGCCCGTCAAATTTGATGTGAATAAGGTATTTCCAAATTATTAACACACAAATAAATTGAATAGCAAACTACATGAAAAAGTTTTGTTTTTAGCCCTGAGATCATAGCTTTTGATTTAACTACAAAATATGGGTCTGTTTTCTGACAAGCAGCTTAGAGATTTTGGCAAACCACATTTCCAACAACTGTGGGGTTTTGTACGGGTCTGCAGTTCATAATCAAGTCTGAAATTCCAGACGGAAGGCTTTCTTGCAAATGGAAAAAACTAATAAAATAAAGATGCATCACTCATTGCTGGCTGTCACTGTAGCTTGGGCAACTGTTGGTCTAAGTGCAGCTGGTCTCACGTGAATCCAACTCTACTGAATGGCTAAACATTAAAACATGTCAAGCAAAGTACATGGTACGTAACGTGTCCTGATGAACTTGAACTGCTTTAGCAAGTGCTTGATGATCTCTGCCATTACTTTGACCAGAAGTGTGGCTTCCTTCAGCACTAAGACAGAGAAAAGAAAAGAGAAGTCCTATTTAATCTACCTCTCCTAAAAGATATTATTTTATTTTCAAATAAAGCAACTCTTTTGAATATTGCTTCATCCTCTAAGAATCACAACTGGATCATTTAAGGAGCAAAACTGACTGGGATCTTGAAAAAGGGAGTACAGTTTTGCTTTCCCTGATGGAGGTAAGGTGCTGCTGTTCATAGCCACTGAATAAGAGGACCAATGGAAAGACCACCTCTGCACCCTTCCAGAGAATCCACCACCAAAGGTGTACAAAATTCCTTCATTCCGGAAGTTAACAACCCTTAAAACATATTTTAATATTTGAAAATACGTATAGATATACTATTAAAAAAATGATCTTCCTTCTATTTCGCAAAGTTATATTATAAACATTCTTCTTCTTCAGATGCTATTATTCAATGGAAACCAAATTTACACAAGAACTGCTTAGAGAGAATGCCACAGAACCCAGATTAAAATAGCTGCATACCTCCTTCCTGTTAAATTTTGTAGCACCTCATAACACCGTAACTCACCTATCATGTTCTTTATCCACCAGATGATACCTGGCTCTGAAGGCAACCAGGTGTGCATAGTATGCTGGTGCGGGGATTGAGACGGAACGAGTACAGCGTACATATGTATGACACAGCTGGTAAGTAAGAATTTGCAGTTCATCTGAAGAGAAACGATTGTCATCCCAGAGGACATGGTAATGAGAAGGTCTGCTTGTTCCCTAAGGGCAGATCACAGATGTCATTAAAAAGGCTTTTCAGAAGTCCTCAATTTCCACATCTAGTAGGAAAAGCAAACAAAAACACTATATTTTAAGTATGTTACCTCTACTAAACTGCATGCTATCAATCAAACTTGATTCTCTTACCCATCCTCCTCCTGCTGGATGGACAGAGGTTCTCAAGCACATTTGTGATGACTATGCCCCACAGTCCAAGTTCTGGGGGTCAGGTTCAAAATATAAATTAAGGACACTTATGGGACTATGCTTTCCCTCCTGACATGTTTCATTTAGGTGTTATTCACTTTAATGGAACATAAATCTGATGTATTTGCATATGCATGCCCACCTGATAATGGTAATATGCAAGTGGGAACTCTGTTTTGTCACACACTGAACACATGCATTTTTTGATGGGTGCAGAGAAAGTGTGCAAGGTCGGCATGTGACTGTTTACATCTCAAACATTCACTGCGTGTTGCCACTCTACCCTTAAAACTAACATTCTGGAGTCCAGTAGTACCTGTTTAATACAGTAACTCCTCACTTAACGCTGTAGTTATGTTCCTGGAAAATGCAACTTTAAGTGAAACCATTATTAAACGAATCCAATTTTCCCATAAGATTTAATGTAAATGCGGGGGGTTAGGTTCCAAGGACATTTTTTGGGGGCAGACAAAAGGCATTATATATTGTACTGTACTGTGGTGTGGAGGTGCCCCTGGCTTACCCCTGGGGCTCAGGGCTGGGGGTGCAGGATTTGGGAAGGAGTTAGGGTGTGGGAGGGCGCTCAGGGTCGGGGTGCAAGAGGAGGCTCAGGGCTGAGGCAGGTAGGAGGTGCAGAATACTTATCTGGGGCAGCTCCTCTTTGGTGTAGGGGGTGTGCAGGTGGCTCTGCATAGAGTGGCACCACCCCCATGGCCGCAATTCTGGGAGCTCCCCCCCGCAACCCAGCTTTGAAGAGGAAAGCGCCATTTCTCTCCGTCCGCTGGCTGTGCAGCTTCCCCTGCTCCTCTGGCCCGTGCTCGTGGGGCCGCATTCTGAAAAGGGCTCTAGAGCTGCAGTTCCTGGGCGCTGCAGTCCCTAAAGCCCCTGAGCTCTGGGTGGTCCTGCCTGCCAGAAGGAGGAGGGCAGCTTCCCCGCTCGTTCCCTCCTTCCCTCCCAGAAAGTCCTAAGCCCTGCCAAACAGCTGTTTGGCGGCAAGGGGAGCGCTGAGAGGGAGGAAGGGATGGGGAGGAGGTGGAGAAGAGGAACTTGTGCAATGCTCCCTTGTAAAGTCAGCCAAACAACATTATACGTGAGCACTGCACAACTTTAAATGAGTATGTTACTTAATGGAGCAGCAACGTAACTTCAAAACAATATTAAGTGGGAGGACAATAAGTGAGGAATTACTGCATCTTGTATTGGAAGACTCGCAAGGATAAAGAACTTGAAGGATCTTTCACATAAAGCCAGATATCCTTCCAGGTTTCTCTTGTGGTAGTAAGGGTAAATTATTTTTCCCATTTTTGAAACTGACATTGAGAGGGTAAAGCAAAGCATTAACTCAGCTATAAATAATTCCTACAAAGTGAGTTTTGTTTCCATATTTCTAGTATGTTGTTCTAGAGGCGAGAGTCGAAAAAGACCAGTTGTCATCTATCCTTGCATGAAACCTTGAGCATAGCTGCTGAAAGAAGGAACTGTGAGACAATGGTAGCTGATATAATCAAAGGAAGCCAGTCTCTCTCTCTGTATTATATCATTAATTTGTTAATCCCTTTTCTATCCAAATTGTCTTAAGTATGGAGTTGGCCTTGATCCTGACGCACAGGATATCTCATTGTGGCACGAGAAGACAATTAATACAATTGGATGCTGTAATCATCTTAACGAGCTGCAGGATGCCCCATGCATATGCAAAGACTGGATTTTTCTTAAGGGTGTGGGTAGCCTCTTAAAGTATATCAAAGAAAAGAGGGGACCAAATGGCATAGCTAAGCTTTTTTCAATTTCAAACCAGGCTGGTGTGTATACAGAACTACTGGATCGAAACCATCTTACAATAGATACAAATCTGGCAACCCCTTATCTCCAGTTGCCCAGGATTATTTAAGACTCTTGTGTGACAAGCGATGCTGTTTTTATCCCATGTAAATTGCATGATAAGCCTATTTATTCAAGCAATGAGCAAATGAGAGACCTTGAAAGGCAACAGGCTAACGATACAAGTCATTCTTGAGCAAATATTCATTTTGGCTATGTAAATCGCCCACTACATCGACTTAACTCCACCTCTGTGAGAGGTGTTGCACCTCAGGCAACAGGGTTCCAGCTGTCAGTGCCCCACAACGCCTCACATAGTTAAGTCAGTGGAGGTGCTCCTGGTGAGGATGTGCACTACTGACAGAATATAGTGTGGACATGAAACACCATTTTAATTACTGTGGTGGCTGGACGTCGACTTGAGTAAACTTAATTTTGTAATGTAGACATACCCCTCAGTTTGTGTGCGTGCGTGTGTAAGAGGATCTACAAAATTGTGGCTCTGATAAAAAAAATCGCTTCGTCT
This sequence comes from Chelonoidis abingdonii, assembly GCF_003597395.2. Lineage (NCBI taxonomy): Eukaryota > Metazoa > Chordata > Testudines > Testudinidae > Chelonoidis > Chelonoidis abingdonii. The sequence continues at coordinate 292,803,651 of NC_133770.1, forward strand.
CCTACATATTGCAAGTGAATTCAAAGCAAGAGAAATTTTTTCCTCTTAAAATATTTATTTGTACAGGTGTAAAAGTGAGATACTTTTCAGACAAAAAAGAGAACAAGGTACCTGGCCCCCAAAATTAACAATCTAAACAGATAACAAAACAGATGGAGCACAATAAGTGTATGACCTTTGAAATACAATATATGCCTTATTGGCTCCACTGAATTTAGGGGTAGTTGTGGGGTTTTGGGGTTTTTTTGTATGTGCTAATTTATTAACATTCTTCAGAGGAATGAAACAACATAGTAGATAGCATAGACAAGAGTGAGAGGACACGATTAACATAATAAAAGCATACCTGAATACCAGCATGACTACAAAGGTAAAAGTCAAACTCTGATGGATGGGTGATTTTTGTGTCCACTGTAGTACCTGCTGGAATGTTTCCACTTTTTCCAACCTATGTGAACAAAATAAATCATAAAATACTATAAGGTATATGACAGTTTACTTAATTTTTTTCCTTCCATTGGACAGTAAAAAATATATTCAAGGCAACAAACACCAAAACTATAATATAAACAAGAATCCCAAAATATAAAAGAATTTTTTAAAAAACAAACCCCCAAAACACCAGGGACTAGAAAAAGTGACAATTTATTCAACCAGGAACCTGAAGTGGGGCTGCCACAATTCAGATGCACCAGTAAAAAACAAGTTACTCATTCTTTTCTTCTAGTCGTCAAACTTCAATACTAATTGGTAAAATGTAGAGAAAGTTTCCTGCCACTGGCTGATCACCTCCCGTTATCATTTAACATTCCAAGAGGGATTATTCCACTGTTGCCAGAGGAAGATTGGGAGGCAGGCCCCTTCCCTAAACTCAAAGTGTAATATTCAGATTTGTAAGCAAACAACCCTTAATTTTTTGTCAGTCCCCTAGCTGGGATCATGTCATGTATAAAGAAGTACACATATATATTAGTGCTGGGAGTCATTAATCTGAACCCACTACAAACTTTAAAGCAATGTAGTTCCAATAATGCATCAAAAGAGACTGATATTAAGCCATAGAGAGGACTGATTCAGAGGCCTGAGCATGGGATTAGGAGCCAGGAACTCCTCATTTCTAATACTGACTCCCTCTGTGACTTTGGACGAATTTTGTTCTAATTTCTTCATCTCTAAAAAAAACACAACACAAGTTCTTACACTTACATTTTCTTCTATACATATCTAATATGGGTGCAGACAGGGTTAGTTAAGATTTAAAAATATTTTCAAGATATAGTAACATGAAAGCTGTGATGGTTTGAGTATGTGTAAATGAAATTCCATGTCTGCCATGTATAGACTTAAAAGAGGTGTCATTTCTCTGATGACAGTGGACTAGGAAGAGAAGTTTAGTAGACACAGAACTTTACCAGCTAAGACGGCTTCTTTATTACATGCAGACAATTACTTTGCTTTATAAGCTCTATTTCCGCCTCCAAGACATTTAAAGAAAAACCCTAAGAAGTGATGAAAATAGCGATATTTAGGTTTTAAGCTAACACAAAGCTTGAAGATAAGCTGCAAACGTATTTTGAGTGTAGGGACTTTGGCTACGCCTATACTACCACTTATGTCGCTCATGGGTGTGAAAAAAAATAAAAATAGAAACACCCCCCTGAGCAATATAAGTTACACTGACATAGAGCACTGTCCACACCGGTCTGTCGGTAGCAGAGCTTCTCCCATTGATGTAGCTACTGCTGCTCCTTAGAAGTGGATTAATTATGTCGATGGGAGAGGTATTTCCCATCAGCAAAGAGGAGCTACACTAGAGATTTTACAGCAGTGCAGCTGCATCAGTACAGCTGCACTTCTATAAGCGCTCTAGTGTAGACTTAAATTTTAAAAAAAGATGTGTAGACACATGATTAATGGACACTTACCGCTGCAGTTTAATTTTTTTTTTTTTTTACAAACCTCACTTTTTTTTTTTTTTTTTTTTAATAAAGACCAGAAATAGGTTCCCTCTGAAAGTCGAAGTGATAAGATACTACTAATCCTCGACACCAACCTGGGGGGGGCCCCTTATTTAAAAAAAAAGGCCCCCAAACCAAAAACAACGCACATATAATAAATGCGGTGCTCAGGAAAGGGAAAAGAACCAACGCCAAAATGCCAGCAAACTAGAAACTAAGGCTGTTGATAAATCACAGATAATGCACAGCGATAACTTAAAAAAAATTAAACGTGATTATTACATGTGTAAACAAAAATACCCAATAATTTATTAAATATTTGTGGAGTTTTCCAATTTTCAAATATATTGTATTTCTATTACGAACACAGATACAAAGTGTACTTGTGCTCACTTTATATTATTTTTATTACAAATATTTGCACTGTAAAAATGAAAAACAGAAGAAATAACTGATTTTTCAATGCACCTCATACAAGTACTGTAGTGCAATCTTTTTACATGGAAAGTGTAAACTTATAAATGTAGGATTTTTTTGTTACATAACATGCAGCTCAAAAACTCAACGATGAAAACTTTAAGCTACTAGTCCCGCCCTTCTTGTTCTGCAATATGCTAAGACAAACAGTTTGCTTACATTATGGGAATACGCTGACTGCTTCTTATTTACAATGTCCAACGTGAATGTGAGAACAGCGTTCACATGGCAACTTTATGTAGCAGCGTTGGCACAGGTTATATGTGCCATATATGCTAAACATTTGTAATGGGCACCTTCATGCTTCGCCACTCCAGTACACACTTCATGCTGATGATGCTTGTTAAAAAAAAAAAAAGTGTTAATTAAATTTGTGACTAACTCCTTGGGGAGAATTGTTATGTCCCCTCTCTGTTTTTACCACATTCTGCCATGTATTTCATGTTTTGCAGTCTCGGACGACAACCCAGACATGTTCGTTTTAAGAATACTTCACAGCAGATTTGACAAAATGCAAAAGAAGTGACCAATGTGAGATATTCTAAGGCTAGAAAGCACTCGCCCAAGGGTTTAGAAATCTGAAGTGCCTTCCAAATCTGAGAGGATGAGGTGTGGGAGAATGCTTTAGATGTCTTAAGAGCAATACTCCGATGCGAAACTACAGAACCCAACCACTAAAAAAGAAAATTTATCATCTTACTGGTGGCATTTTGCTCAGATTGTGAAATTGACATGCATTCGGTCCACTCTGCTTTGGTTTCATTATCGGGCAGAAACGTGTCATCTCATGGACATGTGTCTTTCTGGAACGGTGGTTGAAGCATGAAGGACATACGAATCTTTAGCGCATCTGCGCATGTAAAATATCTTGCGATGCAGGCTTTCAACTAGTGCCATGCGAATGCTGTTCTCACTTCAGGTGGACATTAAACAAGACGCGGGCAGCAATTATCTCCTGCAAATTGTAACTAAACTTGTTTGTCTGAGCAATTGGCTGAAGTAGGACTGAATGGACTTGTAGGTTTTAAAATTTTACATTGTTTTATTTTTGAATGCAGTTATTTTTTGTACATTATTCTACATTTGTAAGTTCAACTTTCATGATAAAGAGATTGCAGTACAGTACTTATTTTTTATTACAGCCTAATACAAGTATAAAATGAGAACTGGACACTTTGTATGCTGCATTTTAATTTAACTCAATATATTTGAAAATGTAGAGAATATCCAAAATATTTAAATAAATGGTTTTCTATTATTAACAGTGCAATTAATCGTGATTATTTTTTTAATTGCTTGACAGCCCTACTAGAAACAGACAGTAAAAGACTAACACAAGCAAAGAAGCAAAATATACAACTCAGTACGTTCCCAGCAGCTACAGTGTGATGGATAGGGCACGGAATTGGAACATGAGAGACCTGGGCTCTATTCCCTGATCTGCCACTGACATGCTGTGAGATTGTGGACAACTTACTTCCCCTGTAACTGTTTCTCCTCCCATTCTTTTTCTGTCTTCATTATTTTGACTGTAAGGTCTATGGGTAGGGACTGTCTCTTTCTAGGTATTTATAGAGTAACTTCTACAACAGGGCATCAGTCTTGTTGGAGCACCTAGGTACTACTGTAATATAAATAATACGCATTTTTCTTTCCAATCTGCCTGGTTCAGCAACTCAAAATTTTTTCAATGGGATGCATGTCTACACTGGTGCAGAATTTGTTGATTTAGGGGGAAATGGTATATGTTATGTGGGCCAATGTTATGTGGCCCAATGTTATGTGGGCCAATCCTGGAGTGACTGGATATTGGTGCTCCACAGGACTTGTTATATTACATGAGCCTCATAGGCTTTTGACAACATGAGGGAAGCTCAATGTCGTCGGCAGGGGACAGTGGTACGGCAACAGCTGGGAATGACAGTGATTGGTTTAGTTCCATGCTAAGATTTGCTTACCTGATCACATCCTCAACACGTTTCTCATCTCCTCTTTTCACAGAATAAATGAGGAAACTCAGCAAGCTGCTGATAGTAAAAACCACTGTTTTTAACTCTGGCACTACAGAGGTTCAGATTCCCAGCTTTAGGGTATTGGAAGGGGGTGTCTCTGTACCCTTTTCCTGAGAGCCCAACAGAGGAGGTTGCAATCAAAAGGTGGCTCTAGGTGGCATGGTTTTCTACTTTTCTATCTTCTTTTATCCTCCCTGCCTCCTGGACTGGTACTGGAATGAAGTTAAGGAAACTGCGTTGGACAGCAGCAGCTCAGACTGCAGTTTATGTAGGTGCATATACTAGTGACATTAATGTATCTTGCAAGTGATAATTCCTAAGGAATTGAGAACACAAAGCATGTCAGCAGTGTAAGTTTCAATGGGCAGTCAAAGAATTTAAAAACAACAACAAAAAAAAAACCAGGAGATATTTTTCTCTCTCTCTCAAGGTGGGGAAAACTTTCTATGTCAGTCTGCAGGCTGTTGTGCAAAAGTTTTATCTGTCCCTTGAATTGGACTGAGGTCAGTGTTTCCTTGATTTGGCTTTGTAGCTTAAAGAAAAACAGTTCTCATTACATATATAGATATAGATATTGATACAGATATATAGGGCCATTACCAATAATGCTATGCTACTGCCAAGTCCAGAAAGGATAGCTTGGAGCACAAAGCAGCTATTTCGTCTTCCCTCCATGCTGGTAAAACAGCCTCAAGAGAGTTGAAAAAGGAAAATTTAACTAAGGGGACTGGCCTTTTCACTGTTAAAAATTCATGTTTGAAGACTAAAACCACCATTGGATCTCAATGGAGGAAAATGGAATAAGGTAATGAGAAGTTCTTTAACATTTAAAACCTATGTTCCATGTTGGTGGCTCAGAAAAGATTGTCTTTAAAAGGCTGCTGTTAGTACTTAAGAGCCCTTTTCAGTGCTCGTTATGCAGAAAACAATTCCCACCAATATCAAATGGGAGTTTTTCTTCAGTAAGATGTGTTGAATTGAGCCCGAAGTAGTAAATTAGGACCAGATCTTGAAAACCCTTTCTGACATGAACAATTTTGATTAATACTAATAATCTCACTGAAATGAATTAGGATTATTTGTGTAATGGTTGCTCACCTGAGTAGGATTATGACCTTAATGCAGACCTCCCGCTTTACAATGATGCAAAGTTTTACAAGAGGTAAGGTACATGTGTAATTTAGAAATTTTGAGGAGCTGCACAACTAGGAATAATGAAATTAACGAAAAACAAAACTGGATTATGTATTAGGGAACCTTGACAATGATCTGCTGTTTTGTAGAACAGTCTCTTAAGGAAAGATCTACTGAGTGGGACATTTGAAACTGAGCTGGATAAAGTACCAGAAAAAATGAACTGAAGGGAACAATTCTGCACTGATTGTTAACACACTTCTCTTCCATCTCTAATTCCATAATATTGAAATGTATTTATATATACAGTTACAAGAATGAGCTCTCTGTATGCCACAAAAAGATGTCTATGAAATGTATTTGACAGTCCTTTTGACTGTGTTCCAATCTGAGAAAAATCTCCTTGCATTCTAATTTTTTTGTGTAATGAATACACAGGCAATAATGAGTTGGCTGCTCTCCTCACCCCTAATATGTATCCCAAAGCAGACCAAATGTTAGACAAAGGCGAATTTCTTCAAACGCAAATACTCATTAATCCATAGATATTTTCAAAATTACCAATACTCAAATAGAAAGCAGTTTTAATGTATTCAGGCAATATGTCAACCCTTGAATGACAAATATTTAGAACATACCCGTTCGTTTTTGTCTGTACAGAACAGCCTGGTGTGATGCCTTTTCTGCACAACAATAAATGTAATTCCAGGCTGGTAGTCCTTTTCTAGTTTAATGCATGCTTCTCTGATAGCCAGCAATTCATGGTGGAGAACCTAAGTCAGAAAGAAACATAACCGACAGAAAAATGTGATAAATAAGGTGCCTACAAGGTTAAGAACATCCAGCAGATTACAAAAATAATTATACTGCTACTTATTAGCTATTTAGGGCTTGTGGAGAAAGACATGTAAGTTCATAGAAACTTGAATATTAGAAAGAGGACTTGGCATAACCACAAAGACTGGGGAAAGAAGAATGGGGTAAAGTCTGAGAACTGATTCAAATGAAGACAACAAGCATGGAGCTCACCAAATTTTATGAAATTTTTAATGCAATAACCTGTGAAATTATTTTAAGACCACTCAGTAAAAATTTTTTAAAAATTAAAACAGAAAAGCTATGTGTATATCTGAAAAAATATACTAAAATACTTCATTAAAACATGAGGCTTCTGAGAAAGAAAAATAAATACAAAAAGATGTTTGCCAATTTTGTGGGGGGCAAGTGGAAAGAGGTAATATATCAAGATAGGATTTAGAAAAATGGGAGAAAATCAGAAAAACACAACTTTATTTATTTATTTATTTTTTTTAAATCACTGTTATTAGACTACGCAATCAAACTTCAGTGTTAAACTCTTGATTTGGTCCCAGACATCAAACACATTCCCAATTTTCAAAACTGAATGACATTTAAAAAATTTCTTTTGTTGTGAAAGAATGTGAAATCCTTCTGTAAAAGGAGAAGTAATAAGATCCTGAAAGCTGTGATGATACTTTCCCTACACTACTTGGCCAAGGCCTGAGAACTTTACAGAGAGGAAACCAGTTTGCTTCTTGTCATAATTCCAATTTAACACACTTTATAATCAAAAGTCATGCAACAACTCAAAGCATGAAGAATCTAACCTGTTGAAATTGCCCCTCAGAAACACCATCTCTGTAGAAAATAATGCGAGTTGGTTTAAATCTGGTTGATTTGTAGAACTGAATAAGCAGCTCCCTGACCATGGCAGCCAAGTCTTGGATGATTTCTTGACGATGCTGCTGGACACGCACAGTGGCACAGTATCGATTAGGGTGAGCATCCATGCTACCTACAACCTGTTTAAAAAACAAATAAACATACGATCCATGCTTAATACCAAGCCACAGCAAAGGTTGTTTTTAAAAAGAACACATTTAAAAACAAAGACTAATGATTCATTACCTCACTAAAAATGCTACAATCTATAACGGAGCATAAAGAAAAGAGAAAATGCAGTCAAAATTATTGCGTGCATGGGAAAAGTGTTCAGTATTGAGCTTTCAGCTACCTATGATTATATATAATGCTAAAACTGAAGATTTAACATTTTATTTGTGAAACACATCTATGAACTTTGTGCTTTAAAAATTCCTTCAGTTTTTCAAAACACAGTCTTAACGTAGACTTTAACTAGAAAAATATGTTTTCACAACTGGTTCACAGCATATGGGTGCCCTGGATCCCCAACTGCTCCTAGAGTCCATGGTGGTCTTTGTGGCGAGGAATGCTACCACCCCATCTGCACTTAGCTGGCCAGTAACAATCATTCCTCTTAGATACAGACTTCACTGTTATCCACATCTTTGTCACTTATAAACTGAATTAAACCAGTGAATTAACTATCTTTGAAAACCACTTGCAAGGTTCAGATAGCACTTAATGCAGCAGCTTGTCTGAACGCATTGGAATGATCACTGAGAGCTCACTATGCCAACATTCTATAGACTTTATTCAGCACGGGACTACCAGTGCATTTTTGGGGGATTATTGCATAGTTTGTGTTCATTATATGACAATTCACCACAGCCTCCTAATGAACCACAAAAAGTACAACAATGTCTCCAAAATACACTGTGTAGAGTGTCTCAGTACTATCATAATATATGTATTTATAATATATGTATTATATTATGTACATATGGGGGGTTACTACCCATGTTTTATGACATTACATTCAGACCTTTGAAAAGTTCCATTTTTGTGCAATGTTTGAGTTATTGTATAAACTAGCTTTACCTCACAAATATCTAAGTAATTATTACTACAATAAACTCTCCAAAAGAAGTTTCATTAGACTATATAGTAAAATATTATTTAATATCATAGTGTAAGATAACAGTATCCTTCACAACCTCTAAAAACAAACTGAAACTCAACTAAATTTAAACAGCAAAAGAAAACCCCCTCTGACAGATTACCACTGTTTACTCACTGCAGCAATGGAAGGTTTTTTTCCATCTCCAGCTGGTGGATGAGTTACATCTGCACCCAGGAATATGACAGGCTGCTGAAATACTGGGGGCCTAATGAAAAGAAAGTGAAAGTGATATCTAGCATTTACAGAATGCTTTTCCAATATTAACTAATTAATCCTCAACACACCTGTGATACAGACAAGTACTATCCCCTTTCACACCTAATTGTAAAGTATTTGTATTGCAGCAGCAGCAAAAGTCCTGATCAGAGTCCCATTGCGCTAGGTGAGGAATACACACATACCAAGGAAAGCACAAAGAGCTTGCAATCTACTTTAATGGGGAAACTAACAAAGTTGTAAATTGCATTTCTTACAATGTATAGCATCTGAAAAAAACATGCTCAATTCCACAATGCGTACTTTAAGTACACTTTTTTTTAAAAAAAATCTTTTTCAGTCTGTTTTATAAAAAGATGACAAAGTCGCGGAGCTTTAGATATTTCTCAGGGATGCTTCAAAGTAACTTTTACTGAAGTACCTCTCCATCGTGTTGTGAGTTTTTGGCTAAATCTAGTCAGTTTGAAAGCTGACATTCTAAGCAGCAACAGAGGAAGTTCACTGAAACACTAGGCTAGAAATTGTAAATTTCAACTCCCCCTCTCCAAGTAAGACACTATTTTAAAGGAAGTTTTTGTTTTTTCATCAGGGGAGGGAACAGTGGGGAGAGCTACTGTGTAGACCTGGCAGCTAATTTTCAAAATTAAGTTTCTCAGTATTTCAAAGGTGAAGAACACTCCATGTCCATCTTTCAGAAGAAATGCTTGACAATGTCAATGTTTCAAGTTGGTAGGTTTGCATGGGAAGAAAGGGTATGTCACTTAGTGAAGTTAAAATGTTTCCAGTGGTAAAGCCAAACTTTTGAGGAGAAAACATGCACATGTCCATTGCACTTCAGGTGTGCGTGCGCTGACTACACTAGTGTCAGAGATTTTTTCTGTCAGCTGTACCCTCTGGGGTGTGTCATGCATTCTCTGCCACCCTGTGCTTCTGTGTGATGGCATAAAAGAGTGTCAGTCCCCTGCAGTTCCTTCTGATAAGAGAGATGCTGATATAGAGGGGAAGGAGGGTGGGTTGTGGACTGGATATGTGCCACACATCTCGAAGAACTACCATTACAGAACAAGTTAATAACAGATTTTTCTTCAAATGAGTGCATATGTCCTTTCCACTTCAGGTGATTCATAGGCAGTTCAATCTGGGGGTGGGACTGGAGGCAGGTAAATAATAGTTCAAGAACTATATGTCCAAATCTGGCATCATCTCTAGACTTCAGGAGATGGCATAGTGAAAAGCAGAAGTATGCACTCAAGACCAGCTACAGCTCTAAAAATGTTCAGTATAGGCACCCATCTCAGAAAGGCTGCAGAGGCTGCATGTGATCTTGTTGAATGTGCTGATCGGTGGAGTTCACATTGGCCGCTGTAGCACAAATATATACAGGAGGAAATACATAACGAGATTGCTTGGGATAAGACCATAAGACCTTTCATCCTGTCTGCAACTGCCACGAACAGTTGGAAGGATAACCTAAATGGTTAGTCCCATCCATTCTAGCGTCCAATGTGTGGAACCTCTCCTCATCTTTACGAGTATGAGGTAAGGGCAGGTCTACACTACAGCTGGGATCAATGCTCGGAGGTCAATTCATCGGCAGTCAATTTAGCGGGTCTAGTGAATAACTGCCAAATCGACAGCAGCAGTTAACTCACAATGGAAGACTCCTATCTACACTTACTGGACTTCTCTATGAACCTTCTAACTGGAGTATGGGTAATGGCTTCTGTTATGACTAAGCAAAATCATACATGTAATCAATCACATGTAGAGAATCAGTGGGGGAGCAGGAAATAGAATCCAGATCCTTTGCCTCCCAACCCTATACCCTTAAAGATATGTTCTAGTTCAAACAAGAATTAATTCAGGGAAGAGCTGTGGCCTATTTTATACAGGTCAGACTAGAGATAATCACAATGGATCCTTCTGGCTTTATAATCATGGTTGCTTACTTCATAGATTACAGTCAGTCTGTCAATAAGGGAATATTAATTTTCAGGATGACTTCTAATTGTCATTAAATACATAAGTAAACTGATCTGTTAAGGTTTATTTCACATGAAAACTCTGAAATAGTATTGCAAGCTCAAATTTTTAAATAAAGCAGCCATATTTTTTCTTTATAAACGACAGACTCCAATGGAAATTTTTTTTTAAAAGTAAGTATTTCTTTGCAGTATCTAACAGAGTGCGATTACATTAAAATCTGAAAGTGAAATTGACTAGAAACTGATTATAAAACCAGAAAGAAGCATCTTAAATTAACAAAAAGTAAATTAATTTTTAATAGTTTTAAGGTGATATTAGCAACAGGTTAAAAAAAAAGTCTAAACTATTTTAACCTGATTCATCTCTCCCTTAGCGTATGGAAATAAAACAAAAAAACACCTTCAAAATCAACTTACCTTCCTTGTGGCAGTAAAATGTTATTTACTCCTCCTAATTTGACATTGATCTTTAAACAAAGATTGGACAGAGTTTGTGGTGTTGTTCTTTGCACATTTTTCATCTGAACACACTGTGTAGCCATCCCCAGCACAGTGTCACCAACACGCTTTACTTCCGCTGCCAAGACACAAGGGAAAATAAAAACTATTCAGATATTCTTAAATAATAAATAAGAAAAATGGCATTCATTTAGCTATGATCACTTTCTAATAGAATGTTATTGATTCGTTTGTTTAAACTTTTATTTTCTCCTCACTGCTACTGAGTTTATATTACCATCCTTCTGCTGAAGAGATACAAATTTTACTGGAGTCTAAATGTACAATGATAATTGCAGATTTATCATTTTGACTGCCCTTCCCTTCTTTTTTTTTTTTTTTTTTTAAATACTGTTACATACATTTTAAAACAGTTTATGGGGGCACTGGTTGCAACTTCCTGGCTAAGGCTGTGTTTTGAAGTGGACTTAAGGGTATAAATTCTTATTTTGTTCCACATGTAGGTAACTCAATTTTCCAGTAAAATTTCAGAACATTCATTTATTAGATCTTTGAATTTTTTATGCAGTCTTTTTGTTTAACTCTGTGTAATAATTTACTATAAAGAGTTTGAAATTAGGCTCTAGCTGAAATTCAGTTTCTAATATTTTATTATCAACATATCTTTAAAACAATGTTGTGCATCTACACAGAAACTGGTACAGAAGAATCCTGAGCAAATCAAGTGCAAAAGATCGTTTAAGACAGGGGTCTCAATGTCTTGCCCTGTGGACCATCTGTGGCCCAAGAACCTCCACACTTTAATAATAATTGGAGATATACCTATCTCCTAGAACTGGAAGGGACCTTGAAAGGTCATTGAGTCCAGCCCCCTGCCCTTCACTAGCAGGACCAAGTACTGATTTTTGCCCCAGATCCCTAAGTGGCCTCCTCAAGGACTGAACTCACAACCCTGGGTTTAGCAGGCCAATGCTCAAACCACTGAGCTATCCCTCCCCACCCATGTGGGGCATGTGGCATGCTGAAACTTTTTAAAAAGTTCTTTCATTTGGCCCTCATGGCTGCTGGCTGAAGGGGGATGGGAGTGGGCAGGAGAGATTCACATGCCCCTCCCCCAATGTTGCTCCATCCTGCTGTTCCTGGGAGACTCCCAGGGGCTGCACTCAGCACCGGGTCATTCACCTTGGGCGGCTCTGCTTCCCGCAAGCAGTTCCCTATCCCTGCTGTTGCTGGCAGAGCTGCAGAGAAGAGACCCATGCAGCCATGTTGCCGGCTGTCCGCAGCAGGCGCTGCCCCCCGCAGCTCCCATTGGCTGGGAGAGAGGGACAGACATACAATCACTAGTTGGCGGGCAGAGTCAGCCACGGGGGCAGTATCATTAGTTGCCAGGCAGAGTCAGCCATGGAGGCAGCGTCACTAGTCACTGGGCAGAGTCAGTTGGGGTGGCATGAGGCCAAGGGAGCGAGGGAAAAGGGTGGTGAGACAGGGAGGCATGGCCGCCCAGAGGGGCAAGGGTGGGGGCAGCAAGTGGGACAATTTTCCCTGGGCCCTGCAGGGGCCCCCACGAGAATATAGTATTCTACTATATAGCATTGCAACTTTTTCTTATGGAAGGGGCCCCCGAAATTGCTTTGCCCCAGGCCCCCTGAATCCTCTGGGTAGCCCTGCTGGGAGGTGGCGTGAACACCATCTTCAGTGACATTATTGGCCACTGGGAGGATTTGAGGACTGGCACTGGCCCTAAGATAAATTGAGTTTGAGACCCCTGGTTTAAGAGAAATTTTTAGGATCATTTTTAGGTTTTTGCCAGAGGTTGGTTGCTGGAGTAGATGGAGTTTTTTGGCAGAGCTGCATACAATTTTTGAGTTGACTTTTGTCAGTTTTCTCTGTTGCGTGGATTTTTTGCCATTATTCTGCATAACTGAAATGAATCATTCAGTAGAGACTGACCGATAAAATCTTCCCTAAAGAAGTTCACAAAGAATTGCCCTTTACCAAAATGGTTAATGTCTGCAATTGAGAACAATGGGAATGAAGCCAAGCTGCCCTCAGGGAAGATGGGATTTGGGCTATGCTTTCAGGGGACAGAAAGAGGGACTATACTGGGCAGATGAATACAGGAGAGGAAAATTAGGGTTATGCATGCAGAGAAATGTTGGGTGGTGGGATGCAGGTAGGAGACAGAAGGGAGCGGGAATAAGAGACTATGCAGCAGGATGTAGAGAGAACATGGGTGCAGCAGAAAACTGGATGGGACAGGAAGTGAGAAAATGAAGATAGGGAGAGAGGATTAGGAGTGAGGATAATGATTGGGAAAAGGGATGGATACTGATAGAACAGCATTTACCCTCTTCTAGCCCCTGCAGTATGGGAAGTGGAGTCCTCTTCAATTAGCCAACAAAGAAGCTCACATTTTTGTTTATGCATTCAAAGTTTAAATTCTTATCCCAAAACAATGACACACAAATTTGGAATAAGCAGCTTCCTCTGGAAGGCTCAAGAAAAATTTGATTGTTTTGCCCCTTCCTCCTTATTAGCTCATATTTCTTTTTGCATCACTCGCCTATCCTCTATATTAATCCACCCTGGGTTAATTTCTCATCAGTCTTCGAACCAAGGGAAGATAAGGGGCTTAGTTTTGCCACGTTACACTTAAGTGACTGAGATGTTGGACTGGATGCAGGGAAACAAATGGCTTGGTAGATTTGTGAGTCATCAGACTAGACAAAGTACTTGAAGCCATGTAATAGTGGATGAGACTGCCCTAAAAAGGTGTGAAATGAGGAAAAGAGATGGCTAGGGTAGAGTTTTGCTAAAAAGAAGAGGAGGCAGATCCACTGAAAGTGATGGAAACATCACATGGGTAGGCGGATTTGGTAAATCTGAGAATGCGCCTGCTTATTTGAAGTATATTATACTTGTATACCTGTGTTTGTAACCTGCGCTGGTTACCATTTTGCTTCTGAGTGCAATTCAAAGTGCTGAGTTTTGACCTACAAAGTCCTACCGGTTTGTGCCTTGATCTTAAGAACTCCCTCTTTCCCCATGCACGATCCCAAAAGTCATCACCTGGGACAACATCATCATCAAGTCTCTACATTTTAATGTGCTGGAGTGAAGGGCTTGGAAAAAGGGTAGAGTCAACTCTGGAATCCACTTGTCAATATGACAAAGGCTGAATTTATCAGAAAGCTCATGCTTTCATTCAGCTTTTTGCCAGAGGTTGGTGGCTGGAGTAGGTGGAGTTTTTTGACGGAGGTGCATGCAATTTTTGAGTTGATTTTTGTCAATTTTCTTTGTTACTTGTGACTTTCCGCTGATTGCAGGTGGACCCAGAGATTACAATGGTTGTATCTTTAATTAAATTTAAAAAGTAGAGAAAACATGGCCTTCAGAGGTGGTCATGAGCTCAAGTTTCTAGCTTATACTGTATGTCTCACTGGTAGTGTGGGAGAAAAAGGAGAAGAGGAGAAGAGGGAAATAAAAATAAATAAAAAGAGATGGTTGAGAACTAAGAAATGGAGAAGGGGGCAGCACCTTTGAAGAAAGGAAAGAAAATATACGACTCCTACTATTTCTTTGTGGAATTTTATCTAATTGCTTTGAAACAAGTTTTCGGTGATGTAATTCTTCATACAACATACATAGTGGTGATTCAAACACCCTCCACCTTCCATGTACGTGATCAATATGCACTGACCATAAACTGGAGTCTTCCCTGGCAGAATGACTACCACAAGCTGTAGCCCAGCATAAGTGTTCTTTAGATGTCTGAACATAGGTTCCACACTATCTGCACCCTGGGCATATTTACAGAAACATGGCTGCCCCTGGATTGGCATTCCTGCATCTCTTGATATCTTCCTCAGTTGTTCTGTGAAGGACCTATAGAATGCAGATAAATTAGATTACTATGAAGAAAGAATGAAACATTCTGTTCTCAGTTATACTGGTACAATGCTGTTGACTTTGATGAGGTTGCACTGGCATAAGAACAGAATCTGACCCAGTATGTGTACATTTTTTCAAATGAACCAAATATCATTTAGCTGTTAATGGAGGGACAAAGGGGAGAAGGAACAAGGAGAGAAACTCTTTCAATGCTCCTCAATGTCAGAAGCTTCAATATGCACTAGCACTCTAATTCACTACAATAACACATCAGGTATCGGGCTACATGTATATAATTCACACCATAATGGCAGAAATTATTTCTTTTTAAAATTTCTTTGTGACAACAGTGTCTGGAAGGCATTTCCTGTTGGACTGAGCTAAATTAGTTAATTCTACACAGGTAAACAAAGTCAATTTCAGTGTTGGTTTACTTATAGAACCCCAATATTTAGTTTTTTGACCTAAACCCAAGAGTCTTGGTGCAGTGGTCTAAGCACAGGTCTGACAGCCTGGTTCTAATCCTAGTTCTGAAACAGACTCCCCCCTTTTGGCTTCTAGCAAGTTACAACCTCTCTGCTTTAATTTCCCCATCTGTAAAGTGGAATTAAGATACTCTTTGACTCCACAGTGGTTTTGTGTGGACTTCAGTTATCATATGTAGTCAAATAGATAAATGCCAACTTATTTTTATTAATACTATCATCCTCCAAAAAGCGAGTCTCCAGAACTAATGCTAAATTCCTAGCATCAAAGAGTTTCCCTTATCTTAAAGAGAAACTTGTCAACCAGATTTAGTTGAAATTAGTCAAGTTCAAGATCTTGAAGACTCCAGCCTAATGCTTGTTACACCCCAAAACAAGCTACACTTCTACCAGCCAGCCTCCCTCCACAACAGAAACAGCAGCACTGAGGGAATGCTATTCCCTACCCCCGCACTGCCAACATCTGAATTTCAGAGAAGACCAACAGAGGAAATCAGGGAGCAAAGAACCCTTTCCTTCTACCTCCCACCCCTCCCCGCAGCCCTGTGCAAGGGGTTGGGGAATCTTAAATAATTTTTTTTTCATGATCGCTTCTGACAACAGCTTCTCCCTAGCTCAGAGGAGAGCCCCAAACAAAATGAGATGTCTTCCTGACTCAAAAGTCAAAAACAGCAGCAGCTCTGCTGCTGCGCTGCTGGTAACCACCTTCTTACAGGACCTGCCGAAGAGCATTCCAGCAAGCTCCTCCAACAGAGCAGCACATGAGGGCTACAACTGCCCATCAGCTAAGAAAGTGTGTATAGTCAGTTTCAGAGTTCTGTCAAAAATACAAAGTAAGCATAATCAAAGAGAATTTTTTTTTTAAATAATTTTTTGGGATAGTAATCTTAGGTGTTATTTGTAACAGGTTTTCTTCCTAGTTGCTGTGCAAGACACACATATACAAAAAAGGAAACTGACTATATACAAGGCACTCAAATGCACAAACTAACTAATGTTTTTCATTTGGTAACTGAAAATAGTAACATTAAAGGTTAATGTTCAAGTCTGTCATCTACTGTATAGCTTCCAGTGACGCAGAATGAATCAAGGCTGACCTCACAGAGAAGGATCTTCAGAGGGCTGCAGTTCACTGTATGTTTCATTGTTTGGATGGCTTCTACACATTCAGATATGGGCTGTTCTCCATTTTCCAAGTGTGTAGGAGATAACTGCCACACCCATATGCGCTTCTGGTACAGTTCACTGTGATCCATCTCACATGGGATAGTGAAACTAAGTGGTTAGTCTGCAGGATCCATGTTCAGGTTTTGATTCTTGACCCTTATGTTTACCCACATTCTTCGCTGCTTGTCTTTTGATGACAGTCCTGAGGTTTTGATAGCTTTGGCAGCTAACCAGAAAGGGTTCCTGGACTTAAGGCAACATCTTGGGGTGCACTGAAGATGTTTGTAGATGGGCAAGTCTGGATTCGTTATTGT
This sequence comes from Chelonoidis abingdonii, assembly GCF_003597395.2. NCBI lineage: Eukaryota > Metazoa > Chordata > Testudines > Testudinidae > Chelonoidis > Chelonoidis abingdonii. The sequence goes on from NC_133770.1 coordinate 292,820,594, forward strand.
GTGGTCATAGTCACGTATTATTGCAGCTTCTCTTTGGGGGGATAGTGGTAAGATATGCATGAGAGCAGAGAGCCAGACTGTTGCTGTTGACTTCAGCACTCCAGTGACAATTCTCACAGTATTCAATTGCACACTGACAAGTTTTATATGTACACTACCATGCTGACAAGCAATATTCAGCTGCTGAGACAACAAAGGAAAAAGTAGCTGTCTACAAGGTGTGAGTATTTGTTCCCCAACAGGTCCCCAATAGTTTGTGGACTATATTGTTCCTAGTCTTTATTTTGGCAGCAGTATCCATCAGGTGTAGTAGCCTCACATACCACCAATCCAGAACAACTCAGATATTTTGAGAAATCCTCGAGCTTGAGTTTGTTCTGCAGGAGGTGACACTCAAGCTCTTCTTTGCAGTGAACTTTTCAGTAAACTAACTGAAAAAATATTTCCCCTAATCTTTCAATTCTGGGTGTTGTAACAATAGTGGGTAGAAAGCTTTATGAATAAATTTGATTTTTAAGTTGACAACGTCCCTTTAAACAGGTCCAATGCAGATATAGGTTTTTCAGGTTAAAACAGTTTATAGAGCTATAACATAGAAACACATGTACATCTGACGTTTCAATGATGAAAAGTGTTCAGCAGTAGACATTTTTCTTTGCTTCAAGTGGCTTCTTTCTTCTTTGCTCTGCTCCATTTCTTGGAAACCCCTATCGATGGCAGGCACCTTGCCATATCCAGTGCTGTGCACATTGCTTTTGATATTGAGGATTTTATGATACTAGCACACAGAAAAACAAATGAGAGACATACTGGCTTGTACACCATTCAAAACGCAGCATTCAATGTTTGTGACAGGGAAAACACAATTAATAGTTTACAGCTTCTAAAGCAGAGATATAACAAAGGGAAAAGTTTTTTTTTTTTTAATACAGCATTTATAATATTACTGAAAAAAAAAACAATGTACAATAGTGCCACACAATCCACTTTTTTCAAAATCAGTAAGTAACCAAAAATATTTCTAGAAAAGAAAACCATACTTACTTAAGATGAACTTCAGTGCACTGTCGCTGGGGAGCAAAGCAGGCAATTGCCCAGACCTTAATTTCAATTCCAGTGTGAAACTGTTTATTCCTCATATCCCAAACCCCTTGAACTGGTGTTGCAATTGCTTTATTCTAGAAAGAGAGGAAGTGGTAAATGGGTAATACTTCCAAAAAAATCCCCAAGCCCCTGCTTCACTATAAGACTAGTCTAGTCTATAGTCTCAAGTCTGTGTCAGTAGATTAAATATTAATTCAGTTGTTACGCAGATCACTATCCTTCCTATCATTACAGCAACTTATGTTCAAGTACGTGAATCTAATAATTTGTGAAATTTAGGAAGAGACAATACAGATTATTCAATTTTTGAATGCTTTTCAAAAAAAATACAAATCCCTTTATTTGTTACAATAAAAATCAGCAGAATATATATGGGTAGTAAATGGGAAGAATCATGAACGGCTGACAATTAATTAATTAATACATACATAAAAGTTTGCAGTTCTATAGCTACTTTCCAGGAGTTCAATATAGTTTGCAGGAATTAATTTAGCCTCACAATAGTCCAGTAAGATAGGTAAGCATCATTACCCATATTTTATAGATCAGTAAATGAAGGCACATAAAGGTCCAGGGATTCACACATGCTCACAGAGAAAATATGTGGAGATCCAAGAACAGGATCCTGGCTTCTGAACTCTCAGGCATATAGAAAAAAGTCTTTTCTTCCCTATGTAGTACATGCTACTGTGAGGAATTCACTACAAGATCACTAGTTACATAGGCAACAAAAGATGAAGACTGAACTCAATCTCAGGATGGGAATTATCTTAATTGGTATGGATAGCTAGAAGTGTGAAGCTTTCCCTCAAACCTTTGACTGAAAATGCATTCTTCATGATGTTTTGTTTTAATTTAAAATTGTACTGCAAGGTTTCATGAAAATCCATGATAAACTGGAAGATCAAGATATGTCCTCAAATTATGACCCTCACCGAAATTGTAGGGCAAACACTTCAATAACAAGGGTAGGCATAGAGGCAGTAGCAGGAATAATGTGAGCAAAGGAGCAACCTATACATCCACTCCAGACCTTCTCAAAGCCCCAAACTCTAGTTTTTACTCTGTTTTATTTAGGTTCTTATACTGCACCCAGTAGCATGGTATTTGAGTACTTTCATTACCCCTTGTGACATCACAGACCACCCTCTATATCAACCTCCCCCAAACTGGGGTCCTGCCCACCAGTGGGTTGAGGGAAGGATCTAGCTTGGTCACCTGTCACTGCCCCCCATATCACCCCTTGCCTTAAACATACCCTCAAAGAATTCTGCTATCAGGGCTGTCCGGCATGTAGGGGATGGGGGAGTAGTTAGGCAAAAGAGGAAGTTTGCCCAGGATGCCCAAACCAAGTGATGTTGCAACATGGTGCACTTCACTCAAATTTTGTTGTGATGGAGGGGATGCTGGGCCAAATTCAAGTGATCCAGTGTGCCAGGTTGCAATGCCTGAAATGGGGGGCCAGGAGCTGCTGGGTGAGTGTGGGGTGGGCTTGCTCTCCAACCCCTTTGTCCCCACCCTAGGCCCCTCCAACTAGTTGGGACTGAAGCAGTAGGGGGCAGGGCTGGAAGAATGAGATCAAGGGCCACAGATTACTGATTGGTGCCTTTTTGGTGCTAGTACATTATAATAAATTTCAGAGCTGTTGAACAGTCACAACTCCAGGTAGAGTTTTCCTCAAGTCAAATAGAGCTTTAGGAGTTTAGCATATCTGAAAATGAGACCTTGGGTGTCCTAAGTTAGGTACTCAATAACAGAAGAACCTCAAATTAGAGGCCACTTCTAAAAAAGTTGGGCCTTAACTTTCCTGCCTTAGTTTCCACATCTGTACCATAGGGATAATATTTCCACATCTACCTCACAGGAGTGTTATAAAGGGTTAAATTAGTTCATGTATGTAAAGACTTGACAATGACAAAAAAGGTTATGTAAGTGCTAAGTATTATGGAGTTACATCAGGGCTGAATTGAAGCAATCATATTAAAGAAGTTGTCAACTACTACAAAGCAATCATCCCAGATACTGCAGCATCTTGGTTTACATACTCTGCCTCCATACAGGATTGAGGGAGGTTGTAGGACTCTCCCAGTCACATCAGTCATTTCATCTTTGACCATTATTCCAAATTCACGAACATAAGGATCAGTATTAAAACTTGCACTTCGCATCTAAAAAGAGAAAAGAAATTAATATTTCTAGTGGCAAAACAAAGTCCTTTTTACATAAGTGACCCTCATTTTCAAAAGTATTTTCTAATTTTAGTGCCCACTTTGGTCACCTGGACCTGAATTTTGGTTATGCCAAGAATTCACAGCTCCCATTATAACTCCACTTATAGGTATGGTGCTCAGTACTCCTTAAAATTTGGTCCTGGATATCTGAAACAGGGCACCTAAAATTAGATGACTCTTGAAAATTTAGACGACTCTTGAAAATTGAGGATGTTATAAATATTTTTAAGTGTCTCATTAACTGACAACATGAGAAAGCGTTTTATAGTTTATTACAAACTGTGTTTATTACCTGTAATAAGCACTAGATAGTAGTTCTCATTAACTTCAAGAGAAAAGCTTTGTTCCATGCTATACCACTGTTCCCTCCACAGATAAACACAGCACTCACCAATTTGCTAATCTCTTCTTGACGGTCAGGCGCTGATCTGGCAGTTGCCCGTATCATAGTGGAAGTTTGATTGTCAGTCAGTTTCTTTATACACCTCTGTCCTGCCACTATGTTGCACACCTAAGGAAACCCCATACAAATTAAGTTAAAATTTCAGAAAGTATCTGTTATACTTTTCTATATTTTGTCACGCAATGATTCCCTAAGCAGTAAGATAGCTGTAAGAGAAAACCTAAACACTTAGCTTGTGGGTTTTTTTTTTCTTTCCAAGAATACAGTATTTTGATGAGTTTACTTGCCTCAAGAGGAAGGTATGTATGTTTCTGCTCCTGTCCAACTTGTAAACATGGAAGATGAGGATAGCGTAGAACCAACTTGTGCCTGTCCTTAAAATATTGAGCTACAGTGCATTCAACTGTTTGTCCACTCTCCTGCTGAAGTGGGAATCTATAGGAAACCAAATGTGAAAACCAACCATTTTACCAACAATACTTTCCCAAACTTTCTCCTAATATATTTTAGCACAATGAAAGGCCCCATGAAAGCATGTGTGTATCGTGCGAGAAAGAGAGAGAGAGAAAGAAAAAACTCTACCTTGATACAACGCGACCCAATATAACATGAATTCGGATATAACACAGTAAAGCAATGCTCCGGGGGGTTGGGGCTGCGCACTCCGGTGGATCAAAGCAAGTTTGATATAACATGGTTTCACCTATAACGAGGTAAGATTTTTTGGCTCTAGAGGACAGCATTATATCTAGGTAGAGGTGTACATTATCCTCGGTAATGGAGTGGGGGCAAACCTTCCTACATTTTCACTTTTCAGGAGACAGAAGTCTACAGAGAGTTAAACACCTATAACAGAGATTCTCAAACTTCATTGCATTGCGACCCCCTTCTGACAACAAAAATTACTACACGACCCCAGGAGTGGTGACTGAAGCCTAAGCCTGCTCGAGTCCCACTGTCCCGGGTGTGGGGGAACCAGGCCAAAGCTAGAGCCCCACTGCCATGAGTGCGGAAGGGGTCAAAGCCAAAGCCCAAGGGCTCCAGCTCCAGCCAGGGGGCCTGTAACTTGAGTCGCACTGCCCAGTGGGCTTGAGCCATGAGCCACAGCAAGTCTAAGCCAGTCCCAGTGACCCTATTAAAATGGGGTCGGGACCAACCACTGACCTGTAATAAAAAACTGTATCTTAGGGAGTAGTCTACACCTACAATCTTTTCTTGGAACAAAAACAGAGTGCAATGCTTTTATTGCCTGGATCCCTTAAGATCTAAAGCAAACTTCCAGAAAATGGCCATCTGAAAGCCCTGACTGACAATCACTGTAATATTGTATATCTCCATTCCAATGCCATGGGAAATAACGGATCTACAATAAGATGTAGTACTGGAGGAGTTAATGGCAAGTCAGTCAGAATAAACAGCTCTTCATAAACCTATATACTGTTAAACAAAACACATAGAAGACAACGGTGGTATAAGTCTCTCACATATGTGAAACGTTTCACATGTAACCTGCCCAACACCAATAGATTGAACTACATCTCCTAGGAACAGTTTAAGTGAGGGTCTGTCAGAAGTAAAATATTATAGGCATTTTAGTGTTGAGATATAAACATACCAAATGCAACTTAATTCTACTTCACTAATTTAAGATATTAATATAAATTAGTGGAATCCTGACAAAGCTTTAAGACCATGTTGCCCTAAAACGAAAAAAAAAAAGTGTATATATATTACTTATCACATGTTTTATTACCACTGAAAAAATAGGAAGAAGCTTAACAACAGAACAGTTAACTATCAGTAGCTGTTGATATTGTTCAGGTGTCTTACAGAAAAAAAAATGCTGATTGCAGCCTCATTCTTTGCATTTCTTTTAATACCACATGGCTGCAATATATATGCATATTTTGAAGTTACTCACAAGACTTTTAAATAAAGAATTCCAAAAATAAAAGAGGAGCAAATTGATAAATATTAGTGCCATGAGAAGCACCAAAGTTTAGAAGAACAGCTTGCAAATTTTTTGGCTGTTAGAGACAAGAGTGTAATTCTCACTTATACGCATGTAAATCAGCTGTAATTATACCAGTGTAAATGAAAAGAAAATTGGACCCATATGTTGCAGAGGTAACATTCAGCCTACATAAAAAAGAGTATCACTTTCTTACTAGCCAATTATTACAAAAGTCAATGTCATCAATGGGTTTTCTATTCCTGCACAAGTGGGGAAATCCAAAAGGGGGGAAAGAAAAAATTCAGATGTGAACAGCTAGTGGGACCAGATTGAAGAGGGTAACTGAGATACCACAAAAGTTCACGTTATTAGTAAAAATATAATTAAAAAAAAGGAAAGGGAGAGATTAGTTTGATGTCTATTTTTAGTATAGTTTATTTTTCAGTGCTTGAGACATGTGACAACTGAAAGTATCGTTATACTGTGACAGCTTCCTATGCTGGTATACGGCAGTAAGGCAGGTTGATAGCTTTCCATGAGAAGAACTGGACCAGATAGCCACAAATTTAAAGATATTCACCGTACCATTTTAAAATAGTATATGAGCAAAAGAAAAAACAAACATATTTTACGTTTGGTGACTTGCTGGCCGTCTGGTGACATTGCACACTCGGTATTTTCTCTTCATTTGCCCACAGTGTGTTATCTCCACCTTTAGACCTAACAATATGAAAACATGTATTACTATTTCACTTCTTCAAAACCATTTTCAATCATTTAAATCTTTGGTTACTTTTGTTCTGCTATTACAGTCTTGTTATAATTTATAAGTAATTAGGAATTCTTTATTTTTTGGACTATTCAAGTACTGTACTATGCATGCTCAATAAACACAGAAGTTAAAATCCTTCTCAAAACTTACATTAAAAAAAAGGTGGGTAATGCAGCAAGTTGTCCTTTTAAATTTCCTTTCTTCTTTTTACAGGTTTACCCCACTTATGGATACTAGCATTTGCTAGTAGAGATTGGGGGTGTGTTTTGACTACAAAATGTACAAAACCAGTTGCTATAAATGAGTTGACTGTTGCTGCAATTCTAGAATTAGCATCCATTCATTCTCTCTAATTTCTCACACACAAATAAAGTTACTATAAAAGGAGTAAAATATATTTTCAGTTCAACTGTTAATGAAACACTGTGAAGACCAGATTCTCTAAGGAAAGGAGCTGTAAAATGTCAGCTATCTCAAGGATTTTAATGGCTTGTCAATATTCATGGAGACGTTGGAAAAGTGTTAGTTCTCATAGGGAAATTATTTAATGTGTGCCTCATGATCTGTATTGCATATAATTTCACTTAAGTAATCAACATTTATTAACTAGGATTACCAGATAGCAACTGTGAAAAACTGGGACAGGAGGTAGGGGGTAATAGGCGCCTATATAAGAAAAAGTCCCCAAAACCAGGACTGTCCCTTTAAAAATGGGACATCTGGTAATCCTATTATTAACCCACTTAACCATAGAATATCAGGGTTGGAAGGGACCTCAGGAGGTCATCTAGACCAACCCCCTGTTCAAAGCAGGACCAATTCCCAACTAAATCATTCCAGCCAGGGCTCTGTCAAGCCTGACCTTAAAAACCTCTAAAGAAGGAGATTCCACCACCTCCCTAGGTAACCCATTCCAGTGCTTCACCACCCTGCCAGTGAAAAAGTTTTTCCTAATATTTAACCTAAACCTCCCACACTGCAACTTGAGACCATTACTCCTTGTTCTGTCATCAGGTACTACTGAGAACAGTCTAGATCCATCCTCTTTGGAACCCCCTTTCAGGTAGTTGAAAGCAGCTATCAAATCCCCCCTCATTTCTCTCTCTTCTGGGACTTAAACAATCCAGTTCCCTCTCAGCTCTCCTCATAAGTCATGTGCTCCGCCCCCTATCATTTTCTTGCCCTCCGTGGACTTTCAATTTTCCACATCCTTCTTGTTAGTGTGTGAGGCCAAACTGACCAGTATCAGATGGCTCACAAATGTCAAATAGAGGGGATATCACGTCCCTCAATCTGTTGGCAATGATCCTACTTTACAGCCAATGCCATTGCCCTCCTCTCGGCAACAAGGCACACTGTTGATTCATATCCAGCTTCTTGTCACTGTAACCCCTATTCCTTTTCTGCCAGAACTGCTTCCAGCCATTCGGTCCTAGTCTGTAACAGTGAATGGGATCTTCCATCCTAAGTGCAGGACTCTGCACTTGTCCTTTTCCTGACTATCAGGTTTCTTTGGCCCAGTCCTTCTAATTTGTCTACATCCTCTGTATCCTATCCCTCCTCCAGCGCATCTACACTCCTCCCATTTAGTGTCACCTGCAACTTGCGAGAGTGCAGTCCACACCATCCTCCATCATTAATGAAGTATTGAACAAAATCGCCCAGGACCGACCCTTGGGGCACTCCGCTGAAACCGGCTGCCAACTAGCATGGAGCGTTGATCACTACCTGTGAGACCGACAATCTAGCTAGCTTTCTATCCACCTATAGTCCATTCATCCAGCCCATACTCTTTAACTTGCTGCAAGATCTACGTGGGAGATCGTATCAAACGCTTCGCTAAAGTCAAGAATAACACGTCCACTGCTTTCCCTCATCCACCAGACCAGTTATCTCCCATAGAGCATTAGGTTAGTCAGCATGACTTGCCCTGGTGAATCCATGCTGACTGTTCCTGATCACTTTCTCTCCTCTAAGTCTTCAGAATTGATTCCTTGAGCCTGCTCCATGATTTTTCCAGACTGAGTGAGGCTGACTGGCTGTAGTTCCTGGATCCTCCTTCTTCCCTTTATAAAGATCAGCACCACATTAGTCTTTTCCAGTCATCTGGGACTCTCCCCAATAGCCATGGTTTTCACAAAGATTATTATCTGTCGACCCAGCCATGGTTTACTCCAGACCATCCGCAACTCTTTAACCTCGGTGCAGCGCATCCGGCCCTGGACTTGTGCTCGCCAGTTTTTCTAAATGTCTCCAAACCACTTCTTGCCACGGGACTGGTCACCTTCCCTCTCTGCCTGTGCCCTGTGAGCAGTATGGAGCTGATCTTTTTCATGAACAGAGGCAAAAAAATCATTGAGTACATAGTTTTAACTATACCAGTTACTAAACAGGATCATTACACTTGTAGCAATAAAAAAAACTTACTAACTCTAAATATACTGGTTAAAGATTATAAAAGTTCTGTTTGGTAAGAATCCTGAATGATTCCCAAACCAGTAAACAGAACAAATCTTTGTTTGTCTAGATTAAGAAACAGCATTACAAATCAGGAATTCAGAGGTAAGAAACTTAAAAGTCCAAACATTTGAATGTAGAAATGCACATTAAGGTACTCAACAACTGTAAACTCTACCACTGTGGAAGTGTCCAGGACAACAGATGAGGCGGGGAGGCAGACAACTCATCATTCATACAAGTTTTATGTCAACAATGACTACAATAACTATATAGCCTTACAGGAAGTCAACTAAATGATCACAATGGTCCCTTCTGGACCTGAATCTACAATATATCCTTTATCAGACGTGGCTGTGCAAACTCCAGACTTATACAGCCATATCCTGTTGCACGAAAGGGGCGCATACATTTTTTATTTCAAATTATTAAAAAAAAAATATTCTACTGCTAAACAGATAGCTAGGTTAATGTCTCTTTCACCTGGAAAGGTTAACAAACAACACCTGACCAGAGACCATCAGGAAACAAGATACTTCAAATCTGAGTGGAGGAGGCTTGTGTGTATCTTTGTTCTGTCTGTTCTCTCTAGCTTAGAGTGACCACATACTACAGGCTCTCTATCTTCTGTTCCAATTTGTAATCTAAAGGTGAAAGACTGTTAGTCTTTTAATTTTTTTCTGTATTTGCAACTGTGTATTGGTCTGTGGAGTTTTAATGTGTATTTGGCTAAAAGTATTTAAATTGTATTTCTGCTGGGAAGCTTTCTCTATTGTCTATAGCTGAAAAACCTGTAATATTTCCATCTAGATTACAGAGATACTTTTAATAAAAAGAAAAAAAAAGTAAAAGTTTTGCTTTTAAGACCTGTTTGATTTTTTCCCTAGTTGAGGCTCAAGGAAGTGAGTCTGTACTCACCAGGGAATTGGTGGGGGAGGGAAGGATATTTCCTCTTTGTTACATTCACGGAGCTTGAATCTGTATTGCCTGGGTGAGGGGAAGGAGGAGGGTAGGGGATCCCTTTGTTTAGATTCACGGAGCTTGAATCTGTCTATCTCTCCTAGTGTACCAGGCAGAAGATCTGGGGAGAAGAAAGGAGGGGAAGGAATGGTTTATTCCCTTTGTTGTGAGACTCAAGGAATCTGGTCTTGGGGGTCCCAGGGAAGGTTTTGGGAGACCAGAGTTTATCAGACACTCAGAGTTCTGATTGTGGCAGCATATCAGATCTAAGCTGTAATTAAGCTTAGAGGATTTCATGCTAGTACCTCATGTTTGGACTCTAAGGTTCAGATTGAGGAAAGCTACTATGACACTACCCAGACTCTACGCACTGTTGGATACAAGGCAATTGGATTGTGTTTTTAATTAAGACAAAATCGCAGCAATTAAAAATTTCAAAAGTTTTCTACCACCAGAAGCCAGCCAATTAACCTGAACTTTCCCATTTCACTACAACATTAGGTCAAGGAACTGCCTTACTTCGATCCTAATAACGTATGCGTTTAACTACTCAGTTCCTTCCACAACCTAACTCACTGTAACATCACTTATTACTCACCTCTGTGAGAGAGACAGTGCTTAATTCAATGCTGATGGGTCGACACTGAGGCGATATAGATGCACTATTGTATAGTTAACTGAATTGGCCTCCTAGAATTCTCATTTCTTTTGATCAGCCTAGAGAGCTCGCCAGCTCAGCTATTTGGCGACTCAATGTCCCAACACGCTCCAGCCTGTGTACACAGGGGTGGTAGATCTTATTGGTTGTGGGAGAAGAGAGCTGTGCAGGCTCAGCTCTGATCCAGCCAAGAAACAGAATCTATGAAAAGATTGTGCGGGGCCTGGGTCGAAAAGTTACCAGAGACTGCCAGTGCCGCCTGAAAATCAAAGAACATCGCAGGCTACCAGAGACAGGGACGCAAACAGATGCTTGCTTCTCAATGAACTGCATGTGATTTCTCGGTGATCCTCACCACTACCCAAACACAGTGTGTATACCTCCTAGCAGTCTGAGTTCCTGGCCATCTCAGGCAACAATGCGGAGAGACTGTGGCAAGGGAAGGAGGGGGAAGGATGGAGACAGGCCGAGCGATGAATTTCTATCTGCGAGCAGGTCTATTCTACCCCGGAGCCCAGCCAGTCACGATAGCATGGTGGCCAGATGGTGCTGTGGAAGGCAACCTCTGCAATTCCAGTTAAACTCAGGAGTTACTGCACTTATATTTATGTTAATATGAAAATGAGTACAGTTTGGTATCTGCTTCCAGTGACTGCTCCAGCTAGGTGGGGGTGCTCTTGTGGAAGACCATTTACGTGCACAGGATAGCCCGAATCCTTCCATGGAGATTAGGAAACTTCATGGAGGTACTGCAATCCGGCAGAAAGTTTCTGGGGAGGGTGCCTTATTTTCTTCCACCATGGTGGACCTTCCCATGCACTCCGATTATTCTGCTGGGTCACTGTGTACACACACGCAGCATAAGGACCATGTCTGTACTAGACCACTTGCAGCATCTGCTCCCTTGCCCTACTTTGTCACCTCAGGAGATTGATATCACATAGGGTCACCTGGGAAAACAGGAAGTTTTCTTACAAGTGTTCATACACAAATAAAGAGCATGTGACCCCCACGTTCTGGAAACAGCCTTCCAAGGGGAAGTGGGGGGCAAAAACTATTTGGCTTTAAGACTAGCTTGATAAGTTATGGGGGATGGTATGGCCTAATTTTGGCAATTGATATTTGTTATCAGCAGGTAAGTATGCCCAGTGGTCCGTGATGGATGTCACATGGAGTGGGATCTGAGTTACTACAGAGAATTCTTTCCTGTGGTGTTGGTGTGTGAAATCTTGTCCACAGCGCAGGATTTAATAATCGCAGTATTTGGGTGTTGGATAGAGTTTCCTCCAGGGCAGATTGGCAGAGGCCCTGGAGGTTTTTCGCCTTCCTCTGCAGCATGGGGCATGGGTCACTTGCTGGAGGATTCTCTGCAGCTTGAGGTCTTCAAACCACAATTTGAGGACTTCAATAACTCAGACATAGCTTAAGGGTTTGTTACAGGAGTGGATGGGTGAGAATCTGTGGCCTGCATTGTGCAGGAGTCAGCCTAGATGATCATAATAGTCCCTTCTGACCTTAAAGTCTATGAGTCTATGACTTCCAGATTCCTCAACCATCGTTTCCCTAACATGCCAGTGGCTTGGTTGGCAAGGATCAGTGTTGACCTCAGATTCTGCAAGTCCAGAGCAACTATTACAGCAGTGTTAAAGGAAGGGGGTGCGCTCCTTGTGTTCTCTTGTGGTCGCAACATCCCCCCTTCCACCCCCGCAAGAGCTGCCTTGGAGAAAGACCAGAATTTGGGACGCTTAACACTGGTCCATGTTCTCAAAGCAGCGTCCATCTTGCTAGGGAGAGGGGGCATTGTCCACCTCACCACCTGTGTTCCTGATACAGGTTTCTCACAAGTTGTAGCACAATCCCCATTTCCCATGCTGCTATGCCATACTCACCATGGCTGGAACAGCAAACCATTTATTTGAATAGCTAGGGATTCTGATTATGTTCTGGCTTGCACTTGAGTGTAATAAGGGGAGTGTTTTTTAAATAGCAACCTTGCACTAGACCCAGGGTATGCACTCACAATGGTTGACTTCTGCTTTGGCATGCCCTCCAGTGGAAAGCTCGGCCTCCAGCACATCCTCCACGTCGGTGGAGAGGCTTTCACAGATTAGAAGAGAACACGTGATGATGTTCAATGAAATAATGTATGCCTCTGTGATAGCTACCATGGAGCTAAGAGCCTGGAGGATTTCATTGTCTGAAAAATTGGACGCAGAGAGCAGGAGAGCATCCAAGAAGCATGAGTGTGCCACACAGGATGAGACGCGGCAGATTATGACGGACCAGACATGTTGAAGCATCTAGTTGAGCTTCAAAAAAAACCTTGAAGCTAGACTCCCTTTGCAGCCCCTGCAGAACTGCCTGCAAGTATCACCCTGATCCCAATTCTCCTCCCCCAACCATTCCAGGAGGCAGGGGATAGGAGGAGGAGTTCAATATCCCTTCCACTCAACACTGGTTGTGAGTTCCATCCTTGATGAGGGCCGGGGGCCATTTAGGAATTTGGGGCAAAAATCTGTCTAAGGATAGGTCTTTCTCTGAATAGGGGGTTGGACTAGACGACCTCCTGAGGTCCCTTCCAACCCTGATAGTCTATGACTCTATGAACACTGACGAGGGTACTAAGAACAAAAGGCAGCCATTTGAAGACCTTTGATGGGCAAGACTTCTGTGCTTTCAAAGACAAGATGACCTCGTTTCTCTCAATTTTATCACACCATTTGCCAGAGATTAAATTATTTTCCTGTTCTTTATGTTTGTGCAATAAAAGTCATTGTTTCAATAATGAAATGCTCTTTATTCCAATCATGTGGGTTTGATGGGCAGGAAGATACAAGGAAACTGATGCAACGGAGGAGATGGTACGGGGAGGCACAATGGAGATAAGCAGTGCACATTAATGTAGCTCATTACTGAAGTCTCCCGGAGACACAGAACTCCTTGGTGGGCTCTTCTTATTGCTCTGGTATCTGGCTGCTCAAAACTAACTGCCAACCTATCTACTTCCACACTGCACCCCTGTGGAAACTTCTCTCCCTTGCCTCAGTGATATTATGGAGCACACAGCAGGCAGTGATAACCATAGAGATGTACTCCACTAAGACAGTGAGCATGGTGTGGACATGCCCAGCCGACTTAATGACTGCAGAAGCTAGATGTCGACTTCCATTACGTCGACTTAACTATGTAGTGTGGACATGCCCTAAAGAGCATATGTGATCTTCAAATGGTGTTCCTTTTGTGTTGCAACGCATATGCCCTGGGGTAATTTTGAAATAACACATGATCAAATGATTGGGTGGAGGTCGGGTGGGAGAAACTGGGGCAATTTCAGAGGACTGTGAATAACAATAGGAGCAAGTGTTCCTAACAACTGATTTTATGCTTTTAGAAATGGGTTAAGAACACAGGTCCAAATTCATCTCTGGAATAAACTTAAATGAAACCGAACACACACAAAGGATTTGTTTTTACTAGTCCAGACAATGAGGTTCAGCTGGGATCAGCTAAAACAGGCTGTGTAACCCTTATCTAAACTAGACCATTTTTACTAGTTTAGACAAATCTAAAGGGTCAAGTTTATACCAGTCAAACCAGCTTGAAGGCAATGAGGCGCTGTTTACACACAAACTTGCATCACATTAAACTGGTTTAATCCAATCAGTTTAGTTGAACTGGTGTAAACCCATGTTGATACTCATTTCAATGTAGCTTTAATCTGTTCCTAATTAACTTTTGCTAAACCAAATAAGCCTGGTTTAAACCAAAGGAAGAGTGCCCATAAAGCCTTTTGCACTGGTTTAAGTAAATCAGTTTAAAACTACACATTTTAGCTAAATTCATGCAACTCTATCTGTAGACAAGCTCTCGTTGACTTCACTAAAATTATATTAAAAATAAATCTGGGTGCACACTCCTACAGCAGGAGGAAAACAGGATGGTTGAAGACTGAAGTACAGACCTGACTGCTGCAATTCTTCAAGTCTTGTTCAATATTTTAGGCTACGGCTACACTATAGCTTAAGTTGAAATAAGTTATGTTGCTCAGAGGTGTGAATTAGCTACACACCCCAAAGTGACATAATTTATGCTAATTTAAGCGTTGGTGTGGACAGTGCTGTCGGCTTCTCCTGCTGATACAGCTACCATCACTCATAGGGGCTGGAGTAATTAAGCCCACAGGAGAACTCTCTACTGTTGGTTTGGAGCAGCTATAGTAGAGAGCTTACAGTGGTGGAGCTACATTGATGCAGCTGCACTGCTGTAAATTCTTTAGTGTAGCCACAGCTTTAGGTCTTGTCTACACTACTGATTTTTATCGACACAAGTTACGCAGACATATAGTCACTGCTGTAATTAAACCACTGTTGCATGTCCACACTATGCTCATGTTGGTGGTGCGCATCCACAATAGCAGCCCTTGGACTGACAGACAGCAGTGCACTGTGAGCAGCTATCCCACTATGCAACTGGCCATAGGGTGCTTTGGGGAGGTTGCAATGGCTCATGAGGGCAGGTACAGAATTACATGATGGTTTCTCAATCTCATTGTTCCATGTGCATCCTACTAGATTGCCAGCCACTTTTCAACTGCCCAGGTAACCCATCACTCAGCCATCACTGTCAACATGGATCCTGCACTGCTGTTCAGTATTGTGCTGTGCATTATGAACAGAAGGCTATAGAAAAGGATCTCAATGGTGGGTGACTATTCAGCTGGGGGATGCCTGAAGGAACATATTAACACTGACCCACAGTAGTGTGTGTTGCTGTAGTGTGCTGCGCCTGGCACTGTTTGTTTGCACCATGCTATGATCCTTATAATGATTGGTGTATGTGCCCGGAAAGTAACACATTTTAAAACACTTCTTAAAGCAGCTCTCAGTAATATGACCAAACTGACATTGCTGAATGCTAACACAAGAAGCCTACAGAAGTATGTGTGTGTGTGTAGAGTGGAGGCGGAGAGTGTGTGACAGGGTGTGTGAGAGACAGATAGAGACAGAGTGTGTGTTGGGGGAGAGAGTGTGTCAGCATACTGTCTCTAAGTTAAGACAGCAGCCAGAAGCAACCAATCCTGAGGCAGACAGCTGGTGTCTCCCGGACCTCCCACCCCAACTCAGCAGAGATCTGTACACCAGCAAGAGAAGAGGATATCCCAACATCAGCCTCTGCCTCCCTCCCTGGCTCTGCACTGCACAGGAGGAGTCTCTTCCCCGCCCTCTCCCAGCAGCATCCCGCCTTGCCTGCCTGCTATAGTGTTCCTTGTGCCAGGGAGAGCAGGATTCCATGTTAATATTTTGATTCCGTGATTCCCTCTGTGATCTCCCACAGCCTCCTTTCCCCACAGACCAAAGATCTACCCGCTCTCCTGTAGTCCCGGTAGGAGTGCTTTTGCTGCCAGGAGCCAGCATGCTCAGCTGGGCAATAGCTCTCCACACTAAGGAATTAAAAATAAAAACAAAAACAAAAAAACCAAACACCTTTCTGGGGCTTTGAAAAGGGAGAGGTGAATGCCTATGTAGCTGGATGCAGGGCAGTGGAGTTTAAAACAGTGAGCAGAGCAGTTACAGTGGGCACTGTGGGATACCTCCTGGAGACCAGTTATGGCCACGTAACGAACGCAGTGTCTACGCTGACACTTTGTTGATCTAACTTTGCCACAAAAAGCCCTACACCTCCTGTTGAGGTGGTTTTATTTGGTCAGCAAAGCAGAAAAGTTTAGTCAGCAGGAGGAGCATTGTAGTGTGTACACCTCCACTGTTTCGTTGACAAAAGCTGCCTTTTGCCAACAAAGCTGTGTAGCATAGACAAGGCCTGAGTTATAAGATGTTTCTGCTTAGAATAAGACACTTTTGTTATCCAATCTCTGTTCAAAAGCACACATATAGTATTCTATGTCACTGTCAATTTCTATCCAAAATAAATCTCCCCCTGGCATCCAAACTTACCCTGGCACTTGGAAGTTCACATCACAAAGAATTAAGAAGTTTTGCTCCAATTATGTAATTCATACCTTTTATTTCTTTGGTAAACTTTACCCTTTGGGAATCTGTGAGAGGTTTCTGTTGCTCTTCAATACTCTTGAAATCCAAAACTTCACAAACAAACTCAATTACTGGCTGTGCCTTATAAAATGCTGTTGCAGACACTGCAGACAAGGAAAAACACACCTGTGCAATTAATTACATTACTGGAGACTTTACAGCTCTGAAGAAGTTCTTGAGAAGTCCAACAAATGGGATTAACTTGAATCATTTCAAATGAACAGGACAGAACACAAATGGAGAAGTAGCACAACACATACCATCAATATTAAGCATCATTTTCCAGAGTGAAGGTCTGACTGATTGGTGGAACCCAAACCAAACTTCTCGGCCACCACCCAGAGGGTTCGAGCATCCTTCAGATGCAGTAAAAAAAGACCGGCCAACAGGAGTATACCTGCAATCAAGAAAATAAACCTATTAACTACTAAATCAGATCTTATAATTAAAATAAAAATAAGAAAAAAACCTATACTAATAAAGCTGCAACAAATACAAAAATCATTTACATTCCTTTCAATGCTTCAAGTTTATAAGGGTGTGTGTGTGTGTGTGTGTGTGTGTATATATGTATTATTTATACATAAAAAACACAAATTATTTACACTGTCAGGAGACTAAGTCTATGTATCTTTTAACTTTCAATGACTCATTTTAAGAGATTTGCTATTCTTCACATTTTTTATGTTATACTGATAACTGTTGACCTGCCAGAAAATACAAGAACTTAAACATAGCTCAGTACGCCAGAGCAGCCACAATTCAGTAAGGGAAAAAACCTAAACAATTTTTATTTAAATCTTGCAGTATAACAATTGACCCCAGTTAATATTTTCTAAATAATCAATATTTTTAGTAGTATAAACACGACTACCACACAAGAGAAACAATAGATTTATCAGTTTGTTTCTTTTCTAAAATATGTATTTTTAATTTAAAGCCACAGTTTTCAAACAAACAGAAAAGTCTATTAGTTACTATTAATCTATTTCAAACTTACTTATACAGATATTGAAAATAACAACATATGAAAAACAAGAATATCACCAGCATATGTTGTTGCGGTAAACTTCTGTCTCAAATCTGGACTTAGCGTTCAAAATTTGAGTGTTTACTGTGAACCTCCCCCAAGCTTATACCCAGCTTGGATCTGATATCGCTGCCACCAACCATGATTTTATTTAGGGTTCCTGGTTACCCCGAGTCACCCCAACCTTTCTCTGGGGGACCCCCCCAAGACCCAGACCCCTGGGTCTCCCGATCTCATCCCCAGCTCCCCCGCCCTTTTCCCTGGGTGAAGCCTGGCGATGCTTAACTCCTTGAATGCAAACCAGAGGCTATTTACCTCCCTTGAGGCTATGCATTCAAAGCTAGCCACAGCTAACACACCAGGAGATCCCCTCCCTTGTCTCGTTAGCAGTAACTAGAGAAAATCTCAACACAAGAAAACGGAGATTGATTCTTCTTTCTTTCTTTCCCTGTAGCCTGTTCCCGCCCTGGTACAAATAGGAAAAGTCAACACAGAATGTATCTATCTCCCCCCCTGTCTTCCCCGTGAGGGAGACAGATACCGAGTACAGGAAATTCTATTCTTTGCTCACTAAGGAAAGAAACTCCCACAAGTTTTTTAAAAGAAACTTCAATATCAAAAAAAAAGAAAGACTTACATATACTAAACTCTGCATTAAGAAATCAATACAGGGAATATGGGTATAAGAAATAAGGAATAAACAGCCTGATTTAAAAGATAGCCCAATTAAAAAGTCCAGCAAATCAACACCCATGTAAATACAACTCAAAACAGCACATACACAGCGATTACTTTTGGTTCTTTTACTCACACTTTAGTAGAATATTTGAAAGAAGATGGAGTTTACAGACAAGCATGTTACTCACAGCCGGGAAAACAAAAAGACCCAACAAAGCCCAAAACTCCAGAGTTCCTACCCTACTTTGAAATAATCCGGTTTCCTGATTGGTCCTCTGGTCAGGTGTTTGGTTCCCTTTGTAAACCCTTTACAGTAAAAGAAAATTAACCCTTACCTTACCTATCTACTTATGACAGTTGTAATGGGTCAAATCTTGAAGTCCTTGTTCTAGAAAAGCTTCCAGTGAAATCAATGGAAGCTTTGTCTGAGGGAGGTCCATCTTAGATATTTTTAAGGTGTCTATCAGGTTGGTATCTAAGTGCCACACAAAATCAGGGTCTAACAAAAATTGGGTTAATCTTCTCCATTATCCCATGAAAAGGGGTATGAATGTAATTATTCAAGGGAGGGGATTTTGTGTGCTGTGACAAACTAACAAAAGTGAGGTTTTTTCCTTAATGTCAGGATTTGGAAATGATACTTGCACTTTTAACATATAAAGTATCTGTGGGGATCACCCACACCAGTAAGGGATTCTATCACTGTTTGCCTTGACTGGTGGAACGCCTTCAGGCTGTGCTGCTATAGCTAAGATCCTTGACACCAGTATCAAACCCACAAGCACAATGTTTCACTCTTCCAGTCTTAAGTTTCCCCAAATCCATCCTCCCCAAGTTCTTAAGTACCAGATACTTGGATTGTTCCCCTCTGGTTCACCACCTCTTCAGGAGTGAAACCTGTCCCCACCCAGTTATCAGTTCACTTTGGCACACACACACTCCCCAAATTTTGCACAACAGACACCTGCTTCATGTGAAAATAATCAAAAGGTTTATTTAACAGAAAAACCACAGACACAAAGATGAAATAGTAAGGGAAAGCTAATATATATATGTTACACAATAAATAAATAAAGATGCAACCTGAGGCTTTACACTTCCATATTAGATAAAATCCCTTTTCTAATAAAAGTTACCTATTGCCTTTGATCATTTTTCCTGCCTATTCCTAACTATAGCGGGGATTCACCATTTCCTTGGCAGGTTTCTGCCCAGAGGCTGTTGCTCAAATTCAGGATGCTTTTCACTTGAAAATCCTTCCATTTCAAAGGATTTGCAGTTTTTTTTTCTTCAATCGCCATAGATATGTAAAGTGGGACAACTGGGAATTTCCCCAATGTGCTTCCACTACCTTTAACAGCCCATCTGTGTCTTTTCTTAGGTTACAATCCATTGTACAACCCAAGTCTGGTTTTGTGTAAAAATTTGGCTTGGGAGGTACCTCTCCCTGTCTGATTGTTCACTGTCCTGCTGTCCTCCTCCCCCAGCCCTGCCCCAACCCCACCTCTATTCTGACTCCTTCCCCAAATCCCCGCCCTGCCTACTCCTCTGAATGTGCTGTGTTACGCTGCAAAACAGCTGTTTTGCGGCGGCAAGTGCTGGGAGGTAGGCAGAGGAGCAGGGATGTGGTGTGCTCAGGGGCAGGGGCGGAGGTGGAGGTGGGCAGGGGAGCTTGGCTGCCTCGAAGTACCCACGGAGTCGGCGCCTATGCTGTAAAGTGAAGCTGGAGTTTATGAGCACAGTTCTCTATACACACAGCTACATAATCACATAATCATAGCTTGGATGGAAATCACAGAATAATTATTAAGTTTAGAACATTCAAGCTTTCATAGAAGACCTTACTCAACATTTTGATAGCACAATAACACTGTATACAATCAGCTGATTCAACTGCTTATTCTTTGTGGTTCAAAAACCTGTCCTCTCTTCAGGGTGTCTGGACCCTGATTATTACATGATCAACAGAGATTTAATTAATTCTCAACTTCTCAGAGATATTCTTTCCATATTTTCACTTGGGGCAATTGAGGCAGAGAGTCATAAGTCATAAAAGCAGCAAAGAATCCTGTGGCACCTTATAGACTAACAGACGTTTTGGAACTGAGCTTTCGTGGGTGAATACCCACTTCATCGGATGCATGTCACCCACAAAAGCTCATGCTCCAAAACATCTGTTAGTCTATAAGGTGCCACAGGATTCTTTGCTGCTTTTACAGATCCAGACTAACACAGCTACCCCTCTGATAAGTCATAAAGACAGCCAGTGCCAGAACGTAGGTTATCTCTTGGGAATTCCTGATTCTGAATTCTATTTTGAAAAAAATGCACGCCAGGTAAAATAACATTGTCTTAATCACTGTACACCTTTGCCTTGCTAATATTTAACTGTAAATTATAGCATTCACAATTACATCCAACTTTCACTTCT
Organism: Chelonoidis abingdonii; assembly: GCF_003597395.2. NCBI lineage: Eukaryota > Metazoa > Chordata > Testudines > Testudinidae > Chelonoidis > Chelonoidis abingdonii. Next base: position 292,841,319 of record NC_133770.1, read on the forward strand.
TTGACAGGGCAGAGGAAGAGGAACACGCGTTCTTAGCATTAAGAGTTGGATAGCATCAAATTCTTGTCTGCATATGTTCATGCTGTTATATTCCAATATCAAAATAGGATCTTCAGGAGGGTTTTAAATCTACATCTGATTGACTGTCAGGAGCCATTGGGGGAGGATAATATAGCTTTACAGTTCCTTTCCCTCCCTCCTAAAATCCTAACCATCAGCAATTTAACCACTCCCTCCCCTCCATCTAATTTTATCAGATATTATTTTACAACTCGTCTTTTAATTTAATACCCTTGTGGATGCTGCTCCATCTCCAGACTCTCCACAAAATCCTGAAAAGCAGACGTTGTCAGACAATCCTCTTTCAGCCTGCCCAGGGACAGGCTTCCCCTCTGAGACTAGACAAAATTATGGACTGGTTAACACACATCGCAAGTGAACAGACATTCTTGAGAAAAATATCTGAAGATAATTGAGATAAAAAATAGTAGTAGTATATTTCAAGCTATTTGCAAGGCTTGGCATCTAAACTAGAAGCTGAGAACAGAATCGCCTCACTAGAAGACACATTGATTACTATGAATATAACTGCAGACCAACTGGAAAGAACTATTAAAGCACTTCAGGAGAAGGTTAATGACCTTGACAGAAGATCAAGGAGAAAAAATGTGAGAGATGTAGGTCTCCCAGATACAGGCTGGAAAACGGCAGCACTGTTGAATTTTATCCACCATGCTGACTGCACTTTTACCTCTGCCCCCTGAACAGAACTTAGATATTGAGAGAGTCCATTACTCCCTTACAGCAAACCCTCTGGCCATAACTTTAACATTTTAAAAATACAATATTAAGGAACTCATTCTTAGAAAAGCCCCTGAACTTAAAAATCTAACACAGAAACAACACAGACTGATGATTTTCCTGGATTATACCAAGGACACTGTAGAAAGAGGGCTAAAATCAATATGTCAAGAGCCCTAGCCAAAGGGTAGGTGTGGACAACTTCATTTCCTTCCCTGATACTTTCAAAATTTAAAAGGAAGGCAAGATGCTTCATTTTATGACAGCAGAAGAAGTTCAAAGGTATCCAAGCTCACTACAGCAAAAGACTTTTCTAGGATACACAGACAAATGCATTAAAACAACTTTATCAGATTAGTCACTGCAATGTGGGAATTCACTTCTCAGACTAACAAACAAACAGCAAATCCACCACTTCCTCTCCTCCCTTCCCTTTAGTTTTATTTCCTTGGACTTTGATAGTTTCACCAGCAGTGGGAGCAAACTGGGGAGCACGCTCTCATCTCTGCCTGAATTTTGACTCTCCTGACCCTCTATCCAGACCCAGGAAGCTGCTATGGGCTCTGGATGCTGCTGTTGGCAGGCGAGAGTGTTACAACATGGACAACCTGCTTTGCATCATCTACCCCTCCCCACCCCATGATTCCAGGGCACAGGAAGCAGATCCACCTTTGAACTCCTAACTCCAAGAAAACTGCTTCCCTGGACCTGGGGATTCCTTATACCTGTGGATCAGCAAGGCTCAACAGACCAGTGTGATCTTGTTTTCTCTCTCTGCCTTGGTACCTTTTCTGACCCCTTCCCTCCTCCTTTTTATTTTAAAACCTCCCCTACCCCCCCTGATGATTTTACAGTTACTCCTCATTTAAAGTCATCCCGGTTAACACTGTTTCCTTGTTATGTTGCTGATCAGTTAGGGAACATGCTCCTTTAAAGTTGCGCAATGATTCCTTCTAACGTCATTTGGAGCTGCCTGCTTTGTCCACTGCTTGCAGGAAGAGCAGCCCACTGCAACTAGCTGGTGGGGGCTTGGAACCAGGATGGACTGGCAGCCCCCCTATTCAGCTCCCCGCTCCCCTAAGTTCTCTGTGCAGCAGCTGTCCTTTCCCCACTGCCATGTGCTGCGCCTGCCCTCTGCCTTGGAGCTGCTCCCCAAGACTCCTGCTTGCTGGGAGGGAGGAGGGAGGGAAGGAACAGAGGGGCTAATGTCAGGGTGTCTCCCTCCCCCCTGCACCCCATTTACCCCATCTTCCATAGAGCAGGGGGTACACACAACAGGGCTCAGGACCGAGGGAGCTTACTGGCAGCAGCTGTGATCTGAGCAAGCTGATCTAATTAACAAGGCAGTGTACTTAAAGGGGAAATGTGCATCTCATAGACTCATAGGTCAGAAGGGACCAATATGATCATCTAGTCTGACCTCCTGCACAAGGCAGGCCACAAAACCCTACCCATACACATTTATAACAACCATTGCCTGGATCCCTTAAGATCTAAAGCAAACTTCCAGAAAATGGCCATCTGAAAGCCCTGACTGACAATCACTGTAATATTGTATATCTCCATTCCAATGCCATGGGAAATAACGGATCTACAATAAGATGTAGTACTGGAGGAGTTAATGGCAAGTCAGTCAGAATAAACAGCTCTTCATAAACCTATATACTGTTAAACAAAACACATAGAAGACAACGGTGGTATAAGTCTCTCACATATGTGAAACGTTTCACATGTAACCTGCCCAACACCAAGAGATTGAACTACATCTCCTAGGAACAGTTTAAGTGAGGGTCTGTCAGAAGTAAAATATTATAGGCATTTTAGTGTTGAGATATAAACATACCAAATGCAACTTAATTCTACTTCACTAATTTAAGATATTAATATAAATTAGTGGAATCCTGACAAAGCTTTAAGACCATGTTGCCCTAAAACGAAAAAAAAAAAGTGTATATATATTACTTATCACATGTTTTATTACCACTGAAAAAATAGGAAGAAGCTTAACAACAGAACAGTTAACTATCAGTAGCTGTTGATATTGTTCAGGTGTCTTACAGAAAAAAAAA